>NC_051160.1:167790761-167977496 GCF_013339745.2 Dermacentor silvarum
GCAAATTTACCGATTTAAACGAAATAATTCATTATTTCAACGGAAGAAACTTTTGACGTGCGTGACGCACTCACAACCTCCATGACTCACGAGAAAAAATGCGTTCGCTTAGCTCCGTCAGCCGCCATGTTTGTTTTGATCACGTGGTTTTGATATCCCGCAGTGTTACAGCGGCAGCCGCCTGTTGGTTGACTTGTTGTCATCCCGCAGCAACAAGCTGCCGACGCGTTCCCATAATTCCTGAAAACGCTGCGTTGCCGCCATCGCCGCGTTTTTTCACCATTCTGTAACGTAGTGGCGTGCTTTGTGGTTGCTTGTTTGAGTGCCGGTTCACGATGGGGCGATCCGCGAGTTTCACTGCTGCGTTTAAGCTGAAGGCGGTTGATTACACGCTCGAGCACGGCAACCGCACTGCCGGCAGGCATTTCGGCGTCGACGAAATCAGAATTAGGTATTGTAAAAATCAACGTGAGAAGCTCATGGAACAGCATGCGCCGGGCTTTCCGCGGACCCAAAACTGGCAAGTTCCCTCACGTTGAGAAGGCAGTCCTCGAATATGTGAGGGACATGCGCAAAGACGGTTGTGCAGTGTCGTTATAAATGATACGGACGCAGGCACGCGCAATTTCCCACCGAGGCTGGGAATTGCCACAAAGGACTTCCGCACTAGTTCCGGCGGGATGACACGCTTCATGCGGCGAAATGGACTGTCACTGAGGCGGCGGACGTCGTTGTGCCAGCGACTCCCATCCGCGTACAAAGACAAAGTCATCGACTTCCATATATTTGTCACGAGAATACGCGAGAAGAACGGCTTCCTGTTGTCACAAATAGGCAACGCGAACCAAACACCTTTGACATTCGACATGCCTCGAAGCACTACTGTCAACGAAAAAGGTGCTCGGAGTGTCCTCATAAAAACGTGTGGTGCGGAGAAGCAGCGATGCACCGTGATGCTCGCAGTGACGGCAGACGGGCAGAAGCTGCCGCCATATGTTATTCTAAAGCGGAAAACTATTCTGAAGGGAAAGTTTCGACGTGGGATCCACATGCGCGCTCAAGAGAAAGGGTGGATGACGGCAGAACTCATGGTAGACTGGATTAGGACGGTCTGGGGACAAAGAGCAGAAGCGCTTCTGGTTCCTTCACTGCTTGTGCTGGATAGCTTTCGAGGCCATCTCGTCGACAGTGTCCGTGTTGAACTTAAGGGGGGACGTGGCTTTGAAAATCAACTTCCTGATTTCTTCATGGATTTTGATGAAAATTGGCACAAATGTTTAGAATGTCTCCCTGATACTTCCATAAAAGTTTCAGAGTGATACCTTGAGAACATTTTATTCAGCAGAATTTTTCTCTCTTGAACTTTCTGGAGGGACAGGGGAGCTTAAAAAACATGATGGAAGGCTCGTTGAGTATTGACTGCATAGCTCAATGCGTGCTGAAGGTCGTGACAGTCTTACATTTTTTTTTTTCGCAACACAAATTTTTTAGATAGTCATTTTTCAAGTTACCTTCGCACCAAGCACACTTTCGGGGTGAACGAATAGCCACGCCATAAATTTATAAAATGTCAAGTAAAAATGCGAGACTGTCTCGACCTGCACTGTAGTCCAAGGAACGTGACAAAAAAAACAGAATCAAAATAGGCTAAACGGTAACGAAGAAATCAGCTCCAGAAACTGAGCAGAAAGGCGAAAAAACAGTTTTGAGAAAACGGCTCTCAAAGTTGCACCTTCTCTTCAGTTCTCTAAAACGCACCAAAGTTGTAATCTTTGATGTGTTTTGTGACATGGGGCTTCTTGGACATGTGGCCTCTGGTCTGCTGAGCCTTCGTTCTGCCTTTTTCATGTTTGTATGGCATTCTTTACTGCTGCTGTACAAAGAGCATGGTGCCTGGGTTTCAAACCAAGTGAGGTGCAGAACTATGTGGGCATAAATATACAGTAGTTCTAGCGTTGTATCTGCAGACTGCCTCATTGATAGCAGCCTATAGTGCAGTCAGTGAGGCATTGTTTTCTTTTGGTAGAATCGACCATGTTACTGAATGAAGGCTCTCAGCAGCCTTCTGAATCATCTTCCATTGACAATGGCTATGGAGGTTAGGAGAGCCACTGATAGATAGGCAGCAATGCAGCTGCTATAGGTGCTTTCCAGCCTGTACTTTTTGTATCATGCCTCACTTATACAGCCAGGTGTCTGTGCCAGCCCAAGTGGCCTAGTGAACAGAGCTCATGATGAGGTTCTCTTTATGAAGGGGTGGTATGATAGGTATTATTACTAGATATCGTGGCATTACGATAACAGAGTCGGCGCGCGATGTGCTAAGTCGCGGGTCGATCCGAGGTGCCGATGTGCGAAATGCCTGGTCGCGGGTCCGCGGAATAGACGCTCGACGAGCTTAGTCGCGCAGTCCGAAGTGCTGATGCGCGAAATGCCTGGTCGCGGGTCCAAACGCTCGGTAAGCTCAATCGCGCAGTCCGAGGTGCCGACGCACGAAATGCCTAGCCGCGGGTCCGAGGAATAGACGCTCGAGGTGTCGACACTCCATGAGCGATGTGCCGACACGCGAAATGCCTAGCCGCGGGCTCGAGGAGTCGACGCTCGAGGTGCCGACGCGCGAAGTGCGTAGCCGCGGGTACGAGGAGTCGACACTTGTTGAGCGATGTGCCGACGCGCGAAATGCGTAGCCGCGGGCTCGAGAAGTCGACGCTCGATTTGCTTAGTCGCGCAGTCGGAGGCGCCAACGCACGAAATGCTTAGGCAAAGATCCGAGAAGTCCGCGCGCGATGTGCTTCATCGCCGAGTAGGAGACGCCTACGCGCGAGAGGCTTAGCCGCGTGTCCGAGCATTCCGTGCCCGAAGCTCAGTCGCGAAGTCCGCGTCACCGATGCTCGGAATGCTTATCCGCGGGTCTGAGACGTCCACAAAAAGCGGGATCGGCCACACTACTGCTATGTCCACGTAGCGCCCGCTTTAACACTCGTCGAAATTACGGAAACTGTCCGGAGCTCGCGAGGACACCGCAACAAGCGGAGCAGACGACGCCATCACGGAGCGAGCACCGAACCAATGGCGAACCGCGCTGGAGTCACGTGGCGGGCGCTGCCAATCGGTGGCTCCGGCACGACCTTCAATAATTTGCTTTTTGTGTGCTTGTTTCTGTATGGAGGAGATAGCTGAAGCGGCAGATTTGAAGACGGAGAAATGCGCTTTCCAACGAGACCAAGATGGCGGCGCTCGGCTGCGCCGTTCCGAAGATATCGTGGCTTGAAAAACGCCGTTTTTTCGCGATTTCCGCGCAATTTTTCGGCACCTTGGCTGATACAACAATTTTTTTAGAGCACTTCTACTTGGTTTTCAGTGATGATATTTCGGAATCAGATAGAATAAGAGTTACAGAAACTGAAAATGTGATTTTCAAAAAATCGATTTTTTAGCCATTTTTCGCGATGCGAAAGCCGCGTCCCCCCTTAAGGAGCGGCGCACGGAACCTGCAGTGGTCCCTGGGGGTCTTACGTCGCTGCTACAGCCTCTGGACATATCACTGAACAAACCATTCAAGGACAACGTTCAGAGGCTGTACGCCGAGTGGATGGCGGAGGGCGACCATGATTTCACGCCAAGCGGGAAAATCAGGAGACCCTCCGTGGAAGTCCTTTGCTCATGGATTGTCGAAGCGTGGAGTAGCATCTCCGACGAGGTGGTCGCAAACAGCTTCAAGAAGACGGGCATATCTAACGCGCTCGACGGAACGGAAGATAACCTTCTGTGGGACTGCGATGACACTGCCGCTTCCGACAGGGAATCGAGCGGCGACGACACTGACGTCAGTGACGCTTCAGACTCTGAATGAAAGTTAGGGGGTCAGTGAATGAAAAAATTAAAAGGCAATATGCAATGCATGTAGTTCCTGCGTAATGTGTGCGTTTATTACAAAGGTAAGCCTTACTCTACTTTTATTTTTGGTTATGTTCATGATAGCTATCATAAGAATTCTGATACGCGACTTGTTTGCGTTTTCAATGCTAAAAATATTATTTCGCGGAAAATTTAACCCGCGTAACGATCGCACCCCAAAATTTGTCAGTGACGCTTCAGACTCTGAATGAAAGTTAGGGGGTCAGTGAATGAAAAAATTAAAAGGCAATATGCAATGCATGTAGTTCCTGCGTAATGTGTGCGTTTATTACAAAGGTAAGCCTTACTCTACTTTTATTTTTCGTTATGTTCATGATAGCTATCATAAGAATTCTGATACGCGACTTGTTTGCGTTTTCAATGCTAAAAACATTATTTCGCGGAAAATTTATCCCGCGTAACGATTGCACCCCAAAATTTGCGTCAGTTAAAAAAAAAAAAAGTGGGATTACTATGCGAGTAAATACGGTAGTGACACAGTCAACTTCTGTTAATTCGAGACTTATGAAATTGCTTAAATTATACAGCGGGTCTAATTAAACAGGAGGCAGAAAAAACTTTGCAAGAAGACACCACTGACTCATCAGTAGTATTTGCCCCAATTCCAACACATCACCCCCGAATCAAATGAGCATCCTCTTTTTATGGACTCAAAGTAGAAAGATAATGTAAAATGACATTAACGCTCCTAAAACCAAGTAGAAATCAAAGGCGCACCCAAGATTTTAGCATGAAAATGACATCATGTGTCCGATTCTGGCAACAAAAAACAATACCAGCAAGCTTTAACTTCACAGAATGTGGATTTATTTACCTAGTTCACCGTTACCACTCTCGGACAGCCCTTTATCGATGTCTATTAAGAGCACAACATGTCATCCTTCGTACGGACCATAGCGCGTTTGATAGCCTGCATTTGTCAAACGACACTGCAACAATCGCAAATGGGAATGTGGCCCATGCCTAGACTAACCACTTTGCTTGTTGATCCTGCAACGCATACAATTCTCCAAAACACCAAGAATACGTGATGCGATGTGTTGCCACAAGCTGAACATGTAAGATGACTCGTAAGCGTCGTCATCAACATGCTATGCGAAAAAGCTTGTTTCGTCGCTATATGTGGCTGCCTCTTTCTGATGGCAATGGCAATGATGCTCTGATGCTTGAATGCCGCAAATGCAATGTTGGTTTTGGTTTCCGATAACAATGCCCAAGCAATTTAAGAACCAACTTTCTTGGCAGAAAAGAACTGGGTTAATACAGTTAAACCTGCTTATAACGAACCTCCATATAACGAATTCCTGGATATAACGAAGTTTTTCTATTCCCCGCCATTACTCCATAGAAGCACGTGTATTTGAGACCTCTACGTAACGAAGTGGCAGCGGGAGACCCCCTCGATATAACGAATTTCCCCCTCCAACAACCTAGAGATTTCGCCCCAAATTTTGTCATTTTTGCGCGAGCAGCAACCGGAAGCACCTTCTCCACCGCGACGGAATGCGAAGCGAGCGCACGTGTGCGAGGCGGGCCTGCATCCCTCAACCCGGCGATCTTGCCACCGTGGGCGTGACCTTTCCCCCTCCCTTCATTCAAACCTGATCCTGCCGCTTGCTGCAGCTGGCCTAGCCCGCCAAGCCGGCATTCTCTCCTTTTCCAATTGATGTTGCCGACGCGCTGGTACACGGTGTGACACATCACACTCGATGAGCGCGGATGCGCTGTCAAAACGCTGGTGGCGGGTGGAAGCACCGCGGGAGAAGCGAGCGAAGTGACCTTCGTGCTGTTGTCTATCGCTTCAACGCAAACTGAGCGCCGAGAACACACAGCACGCACAAAGCTACGAGACTCTGCCCCAACGCAGATCGCTTTCAAGATGCGGCCCGCACGACCACGCGCCACCGCGCAGTACGCAGTTGATGCCAGAGTACAGTACAACGCCGCCCCGCTATCCCTCCCCCCTCGCTCCCTCGCCGGTGACTCGAGCGCAACGGAAGAAGGCGCGCTTCCTCCCTGCTTTCCTTGCGCACGCGAGATTTAGACGCTGTCGTCGGCTCCCCTCGCACGTTTTCACTCGCACATACAGCATACGGCGCGTGGCGACTACGTTATCGCCCTTGGACTTTATACAGAATATCTATGAGCCAAAACCAATTTTAGGGCCACAACGCATCATAGACACCATCTTTATGTAGCAAATACGGATCTCAAGGGCCATACTTTTTCTGGCGGAAACCGAAAATACCTCATTGTTGTCGCCCCCGGCACTTAGGGCGGCCAATGCCATCGTCAAGCCACCAAGCCAAGCGACATGAAAAGTCAAAATGGCCGCTCGGGCCGGCGCAGGGTGGCAGTTCGCAACGTATGATGCGGGAACGGTCCCACAGTTGCAACGCAACAGCGGGGTTACCGAAGCATTGGGTTCTATGGGAGCTGTGCCGGGACCGGCCGAAAACGAACAGCCGGGAAAACGCAGCCCCCGGGAATGTAACAGCGGGGTTCTACTGTAACACTACGACGCCATTGTGATGCTCGCTCTTCGTTTCTGATGCCTCGCGCTTGTGCGAAACGACACGCGTCCACGCATCCGGTACCTTGTGCGACATTCCAAGGATGAGTGCTTCGACGAAAACGGAAAACGGGTGCGCGTTACAATGGAGGGCGCGTTAGAATCGGGTTTATACGGTAAGCGTTTCTTTTTAGAATTTTCGTGCTGAACCTGCATATAACGAAATCCTCTTTATAACGAAGTTTTCGGGAATTTGTCAATTTCGTTATATCCAGGTTTAACTTACTGTAATATTTCTTTATAAGCTACCGTTTTTTTGCTGGAGTAAAATAGGCATTTTAGACAAAAGATGGCGTACCTGTGTTCAACACATTTGTTGTACCCAACGCGCCGTCAAGATGGATGCTGCCACTAGGGGAGTCAGCAACTGTGAGTCGGGGCATGATGACCAGCCAAGTTCAAGTGATCAGGCAAAGGCTAATTTCAGGATTGAAATAATAAAAGCTTGTTCCCATTGAAATGTATGGGCGCCAGCCAGGACCTTCGGTCAGGATCAAATTAACTGGAGTCGAACTAATGTAAGTCTACTGCATTTTAGTTATGATGCCTTGTCAACATGCTAGTATACCATATTGGAGGTGCCTCCTTGGAACAGAAACTAGTGCAGCTTACTCAATCCAGTAGTTATTGAGCTCACTCAAACTGCAAGACAAGCCACTCAGTTGTGTGGGGTCTCACACGTGCTCTTGGGACAACGGAATGACAACACAGTAGTGCAAATAATCAAAAGGGCATTTATTGCGCCTTTCATACACTAATGCACGCTAGCCGAATTACTACGCATAGAACATTCACATCATCATCATCCTATATTTTATGTCCACTGCAGGACGAAGGCCTCTCCCTGCGATCTCCAATTACCCCTGTCTTGCGCTAGCGTATTCCAACTTGCGCCTGCAAATTTCCTAACTTCATCATCCCATCTGGTTTTCTGCCGACCTCAACTGCGCTTCCCTTCTCTTGGTATCCATTTGGTAACCCTAATGGTCCAAGAACATTCACATGGGTGCGCGATAAATCAAGGAAGTCCGACTCACCGCGACCAGATAGCGAGCAAATATGTTCGCCCCATGCTATGACACCATCGCCTAGTCATTCACGCGTACGGTCACGCGAACGATCCGAGTTCGTCCATACCGATGCCCTGCTCCTAGCCTCGCGAGATGGTCTCGCAAAGCGTGGATCGGAGCACGCGCGGAACGTCTGCATCGCTCACTGACCCCCAAGCCAAGAGAAACAGCCTTCTCCCTTTTGCGACGGCTAAACCCCTGCCATCAGGTGGCGTTAGCATCGCAACCCTCATGCCCTCTCCTGTAACATCCACGCCGACCGCCACCGCCGCTTTTAGAAGCCGGATTACAGGAGACACAAGCTATGCGGGGTAACCACATCAGGAGACGCGTGAGAGTCGCGCATCCCCAGAGTTGAAAAAGCAGCATTTGCGATTTGTCGTGCCAGCTGTGCAAGTTTCAAGTGTCAAACATTTCTTCTTTTACGTGTCAAATAGTAACACAGTCCCAGACAACTTCAAGCAGTTTCGTCAACCTCACCTGCAATGTCTGTGACGATAAGGGTGTCGATTAAGTAAGAGAGGTGCATGACAATGACTGTTGTGAAGAAACTTATGATCATGTAGCGTTCCCAGCACAGTCAACTTTTGTTATGTTGCCAGGGGATGAAGATTCAGTGAATGCATTGACTGTGTTTTTGTCTATCTATAGGGACAACACAATGGTTGAAATACAGTGGAACCTCGATGATACGATCATGGCTAATACGAATTTCCGCATGATACGAATTTTTCTGCGGTCCCGGCCGAGCCCCATTACTTTGCAACGTGCTAGAAAACGGTTGTTACGAATCGATTTTCGACCCACGTCGGTTGATACAAATAAATGCCGTCCCACCGACGGCCGCGAAAGAGAACAGCGCGCAGTCATGCGCTTTCTCCCTTTCTCTTTTGGTGCGGAGGCGCGGACGCGACGCCGGACAGCGCGGAGGCCGCGAATGGGCGCGAAGAGTTCGAAGCGGTGGCGCTTTTGATGCTTTTGTGCTTTTCCTCCTTTTCCGCGTGCCATCGATGGGCGGAGTGGCTGCCGTGATTCGGGCCGCGTTCTTTTTTGCGCCATTTTGCCTAGTCGCAGCGAGCTACCGTATTTACACGATTGTAGGTCGACCCATTTTTTCAAATTTGACAATCCAATGTTGGGGGGTCGACTTAGAATCGAAACCGAACCGTGTACCGCTAGTAGCGGCAAGAGAAACGAGAAATCAGGGGCGCTACTGCGTGGTTACAACTTTGCACCTACGTCTCCATGCTTACGGTAGAAGCGTAGCGTATTAATTTACCGTATTGCATACATTTTGATGGCGCGCACCACGAGCGCACGGCTCTTGTGGGAGCATCGATCATGGAAGAGCCGCCGTTTGGGGGGTATTGGCAGTTGGCGGAAGAGCCGCCGTTTGGGGGGTATTGATAGTTGGCGGAAGAGCCGCCGTTTGGGGGGTATGGTAGTTGACGGAAGAGCCGTCGTTTGGGGGGTATTAGTAGCTGGCGGAAGAGCTTTTCTTTGAGATACGATTGTTTTCGACAGCCGCGCGCATCTGTCACTTCTGCTGTTGTGCTGAATCGTCGCGCCTGTCATGAGTGCCAAGAACTTTCGGCGGTCGTTCAGCATTCAAATGGGCTGCTATCCTCCATGCCGAGGAAACTAACAACTGCGCAGTGGGACTGAAGTTTGGAGTCAGTGAACGTGTGGTGCGGCAGTGGCGGCTTCAGCACGAGGAAATTTGGCCTCCCTGGCTACTGTGTGCGCGTGGGTCCTCTCTGCGTGGGCGGCTGTACCGCGCGATGTCGTGGTGCAGTCGTTCGCGAAGTGTGGACTCGCACTTGATGACGACGTGCTGTGGGACCGCACAGCTATGACGGCAGCAGTGCCAGTGAGGTCGACTCTAGTGACGATGAGTAGTCTTAGCAACCCCATCAATAAATTTCCCTTGTGTGAATGCACTCGCGTGGTTTTCTCCACCCCCCCCCCCTTTTTTTTTTTTTTGAGACATGCAATTTTGGGGGGGTCGACCTACATTCGAGTCGACTTACAATCGTGTAAATACGGTATGTCTACCGAAATACAATCCAAGCTGATTCGCGCGGCCGTACGCCGAGGCGCGGGAGCCTCCATTGGCGCGTCTTCTGTCGGCTGCGTTATCGGTGCCGATGGCACAGGGCGATTGTGGGTTTCACTGCTGGAGTCACACGGTGCAAGATAGCGCGGCACGTAATCCACGGTGCAAGGTTGCGCTCGTTCAATCGGGTGCTCCTCCGCTTCTCCCGCTAATTGCCGTATTTTTCTTGCCGTAGGAGCGCTTCCGTATTCCGAAGGCATGCTTCGTCCAAAGTTTATTCGCCAACGAGCGACGATCCATCACTAACCAGGGAGTTCTCAGTAATCCGAATTCTGTGTGTCAAGTGAAGACGCCGGCGTGGTTTAGGAAGCAGACAACTGCGGTTGCCATCTTGCCCCTGTCACAGCAGCAACCAATGGAGAGACGCCTTTCAGCACGGCAGCCAATCGGAGGCCCGCTTTTATCAGAGGGCCCGTGTGACTACCTATCGCAGACCCGCGCTTCTTTGGTGTTTGTGCGTTTGTTACAAGTTGGTGACTACAGACGAATCGAGAAGCGGAACGGCGAAACTTTGAGCTTTCGAACGATACCAAAATGGCGGCGCTCGGTGGCGGTAAATACGATATGGCTCCGTGAACTGCGGTGATTTTGCGCGATTTAAAGCTGTTTTCTCGCCCTGCGCACTGACGAATTAAACTTTTTCGGGCACTTTCAGTGCGTTTTCAGCCAAACCATTTTAATGCAGCGTATATTAGGCGTTGCAGATACCCAAACACGTGGTTTTCAAAAATAGATTTTTCTCGCGATTTTCGTGATCAGATCCCCGCGTTCTCCCCTAATTTAGCTAGCTTTAATTGTGTTTCAATGATACGAATTTCGGCTAATACGAATATTTTTCGTGACCCCGTGAGATTCGTATCATCGAGATTCCACTGTATAAATTGATCCAGGTCACAAACTAGAGTATGTGTGCGCAAGCATGGATTGACAAAGTTGGGCCATATCCCGAGACGACCAGTTTTGAAGATACTTCCACTTTTGCAAGATTTCACAATGCTAGCACCAGACAGATCGACGGATGACAGCCATACTGGCACTGTGACAAGATAGCAGGCTTAGCACTGTGCCAAGAATGCCACTGCTCCTACAACGCTAGTGGTCTGGCACTAGCCAAACTAGTCACCCAAAAGTACGCCTGAAAGTGATTACCCGGGAATAGGGCAAAGCTTTTGGTCACTTGTGGAATAAAGTAAATTATTTTCAGGTGAATCCCGTATTTCGGACTGCCGATAATTCGGACATTTGGGAGGTCTTCGTCGAGTCTGAATTATCAATTGGCAATGGTATTTTCTTGTTTCAGAGCTTTGCGTGTTGTTCATTTCATTTGGCGATCCTGGGCCAGTATTCACAAAACTTCTCTTCCGTGGTGCCGTCTGTGATTGCCATGACTGTAGCTAGTCTTTTCATGCCGATCACTACCATATATGGTGGGCATGAAAAAAACGGCCAATATGAAAGCACTTCTACACAAAAAGAGGCCTTGTGAATGTGGGCCTTATTTGTCTGTTGTTCCCGTGTAAAAAAGACTCTCCACCTTGGCATTATTGTGGTAGGCTCGGCGGGCGGCAGGCGACATGTGCTTGAGGCTTCCAGCCAGGATGGCTTGAAAGCGGGCGTCCAGCTCCCCGTCAAGTTCGTCCCACCAGCAGCTCGGTCCGCCCTCGTGGAAGAAGTCACTCTGCTCATCGTCCCCTGCACACGCATTGAAGGGCAACACGTTGGAGCGCTGCTCAATGCTAAGAGGTACGGCACTCCACTCCACACACAGCAGCAGCGCTGCAATAGCAATCAAAACTGTTGAGCCTGACATAGGAGAGAAAGATATGCATATGATTCATGCTATTTATTTGATGTAGCATTAAATTTCAGACTTCTATCTCGTAAAATATGATGTAATCCTTACATGGAAGGTGTCACAGATCTGAAGCTATTACCACCCAATGAACAGAATGGTATGTTTCTGTCACCAACGGCCACAGCACACCACTGCCGCATGCAGCATAAAAATTTTTATGTCACACACTGAAAGCACAAAGGAACACAAATAATACGTTATTTTATGTAACCTTTTCGTCCAGAAGTTGTGGCTGAAATATCCGAAGTAGTTATTCCATGAAAACTATTGTAGATCAAAAATAACTGCACTGCAAAGTACGTGAAGTGAGATTCATTAACTGCCCTAGTTGCGTAGCTTCCACAATACTTGTGGGTCTTTTTGCTGCTTTTGATGAACGATTCAACAGAGACTGCATCTTTCTGGATTTCCACAAGGAATTCCACTTGGCACCCAATTAGCTTTTCCATTTCAAGCTACATAATTTTAACCTGGACCCATACATTCTTGCTTGGAATCGATTTTTTTTTTTGCGAACCGGTTAAGTGGCAACCACCATGCATGCAATATTCAAGCGACGCGACAGGCAGACCCCGTCTTGCTGTTGCGTCGCGGCGTAGAGCAACTACATGGACACGACATTACAAAATAAGTAGCGACGAACTTGCATTGTTGTCCAAATGCCGTATTTACTCGCCTATTTTGAATGCACTCACGTGATGAACACATCCCCAACTTTGCTACTGTGCAGTCCCACGATCGAACGGTCGTGCTATAGTTTTTCGGAGGGACTAGAATCTTTTACTCTCGCACACGTGTTTAAAACAAGCGCACTTAATCTCGATGCCCGTCCATGACAAAGCCATGACGAGAGAACACTGGCGAGAAGCATGCGGTAATAACAGGCTGCGCATTATCACGGTTGCGGTAGGTCGTGGCGCTCGGGCGAGTCCAAGTGAAGCAGGGGCGGCCGGCACGTGGTCGGTGCTCGCTTTTCTGCTCGTCTTTGGTTTCGTTGTGTGCGAAGAGCCCAATGTCGAGTTACACGCCTGCTGTAAGATGGAGTGTTTATCTGCTCATAAAACGGAAACGCCCATCAGATACCAATAAACTTTGACATGCCGGCGAGCAGGATGGTCGAGCGAAGAGACGCACACGGCGTGCTTGTCAAAACTGTTGCCGAAAAGCAGCTCTTCAACGTGACGCTTGCGATAACGGCAGACGGCTGGAAGCGGCTGCGAGGACGAACTGCGGAGGAACCACAATGTTATTGAAGCGGCCAGCGACCTGGACGACAGGTCTGGTGGTTTCAATGCGTGGTGAAGTGCAATAGAAATGCTGTCAAGGTTTGCAAATAGCTCGCGTCTCTTTTTACTGCAAATATACATTATTTAATGCACTTTTCAAATAATTACCGTCTTACTTTTCAATTTTTGCTGTTTCGAAAATGTTCCCATAAAATTTACCCCGCATAATAAATGCAACCCCCACCTTTGCTTCATTTTTTGGGGGGGAAAAGTGCGTTCATTACGCGAGTAGATTCGGTAAATACAATCATGTGCCTGCAATGAAATCGTAAACACACCACGAGGCCAATGTTTTAAACAAGGCTCTAGCTTTAATACACTGTCATTGCCAGTGAAAATCTGTTCTGTGCCAACAGCATCATCTGGTGAGCAAAACTCGAAATACTTTGGTGGTACTCGGGAATTACAGCGTGAACGCAAACAGCTGATATCAATTATAATGACTTTGGCCTCAGCTTGAGATGAGACAAAGTTATGGCTCATTCTGTTACTTATTTTTTGCTGTCACGGCAGACAGCCGGCGGCAAGAGCGAATTCGGATCGAAGTTTCATATAATTACAACCAGAGGGGACTGTGGCGCCAGTGTCTGTACGGGAGCTGCAAGCAGGGCAGTTCGGCCAGCATGGAAATAATGGGTACCTGGATTGGCCTAAACTTGGTCCTTCCGCCTTCAAATGGCTTTGTGCCTATGCAAAGCGATCATTTTTTAGAAAAGTACTGCGTTATAAATAATTAAGGGGGTCCCGGATAAAAACACTTTTGTTATTGACACGTGAAATTTTCAGCAAATATTCAACCTTGTGTGCTCATTAGAAATATGAAGTTAGTTTTTTCAAGTCAATCCAACAAAAAAAGTTCCCAATAGTATTTATGTGTTAAAAATGTGAGATGTGACCTGCAAAAAATGTACTGCACCAAGCAGGTTTCTGCTTAATTTTAGCAGATACCTCGCACCTCGCACGGCATGCCTTTGTCACCCCTTCTTCCATTCTACTCCTCCGGCATCGGCGAGAGGGAGACGAGCACGTGAGCCCGGCGACACGATGCCATGCGTGCCCACGTGCAGGATCACAGGGTGCGCGGCACAAAGGTGAGTGCGACGAATCAACTCGTGCTTTTTGCACTCCTTATTTATTTCTGGAGAGTTTTGCAGTTTTTTTCTCTTTCGGCACACACATCCACAGTAGCCAAATTTAATTGTTATAACTAACAATGCAGCATGGGAGCTTTGTACTAAGCAGTTTATTTGACCATAGAACATGTACAAAAGTTGACGTTGCATCAGCTGCTCACGTTATATCCAACCCATTGTTAAAACTGGTATCCTTCACTATAAGTGGGTTCGACTGTAGTGCTATGTTTTTTAAAGTCATCCGTGATTTGTAAATGTGATGTTTCTTGTATATTGCTATCATTTGAGACTTGCTGTTCGTTCTGTTTTCTTACACAGCACCTTTACTTGATTCCACTGCACCCACTGCCCTGCTATAATGTCTCAGCACTGCAGTGTTTGTGAATAAATATCACTTGCAAAAACAGTCTTTTTGCTACTTCAGTGACTACGTCAAGGTAGCAGGTTATTAATGGTTAGCCTAAACCAAAATGCTCTATATGCAGTCATTCAAATCTGAACACCAGAGTGCATGGTTTTAGTTAAACTTAACAAAAAATAAGGTGCACAAGGTTGTATAATGAAACCTTGTTACTACAAACACCACATTAACGAACTTTTCAGAAATCTACTGGTAACTTCCTTATGGTTTCAATGTAAACTATGAATTTCAGAATACAGTAGAACCCCGCTGATACGTTTTTCACGGGACCGTAAGAAAAAAATACGTAAGAGCCGGGAAACGCAAGAGCCGAGAAATAGGAAAAATTGAGAAATGAGCGAAGTGTTAAACTGCACACAATATTATTTTAATTCTTACATGTGAAAAAAAGTCGTAGTTCCGCCCGAAAGCCGAAGCATCGATTGTAATAGCAAATTAGTAGACAGCTATACAAAGTGAGAATAGTAGTTTTGTCGTCCGTATAAACTTGTAAACATTCGCTTATTAACTATATTAACAAGCATGGTGTCAGCGCCCGCAGGCAAACATGAACACATCACACTCAATGAGCGCGGACACGCGCTGTCGAATGCTGGTGTGAGGAATTTAAGCGCCGCTGCTGAAGCGAGCGAAGTGGCCTTCATGCTGTTGTCTATCGTTTCAACGCAAACTGAGCGCCGAGAACACACAGCACGCACAAAGCTTCGAGCCGCCGACGCAGCTACACTGCGTAGACTCTACCCCCAACATAGATCGCTTTCAAGATACGGCCCGCACGCCGCCACGCAGAATGCAGCTGATGCCAGAAAACAACGCTGCCCGCTATCCCTCGTTCCCTCGCCGGTGGTTCCAGCGCAACTGAAGAACGGTCCCACAGTTGCGACGCAACAGCGGGGTTACCAATGCATTGGGTTCTATGGAAGCTGTGCCGGGACCGGCCGAAAACAACGTAACAGCCGGGAAAACGCAGCACCCGGGAACGTAACAGCGGGGTTCTACTGTACCAAACTTTTCAGCATACCGAACGTAATTCAGTTTCCGTGTCCGGTTAACAAGGCTTCAGTACTACGAACTAAAATAGTCGAATCTTCCTACAACGAACGCTGCTACATCCCTACAACGAACAGAGGCGTTTCGTTCCATCGAGCCGCACACGATTGGTCAATCTCAACCGCGACGTTCAAATTGACCAATCGTGTGCGGCTCGATGGAACGGAACGCCTCCGTTCCATTTTGGAAGGCGTACAAGATCGTGCCCATGATCGCCGAGGCAGAAAGTGGAAGGAAAAAATGTCGCAGTTTCGCCCGAAAGGCAAATCATAGATTGTGATAGCTGATTAGTGGACAGCTATACAAACTACGGATAGTAGTTTTATCGGCCGTATAAACTTGTAGTAAACATTCGCTTACTACAGCAGAACCCTAGTGTTACGTTTCTGGGTGCTGCGTTTTCCCGGCTGTTCCATCTTTCGGCCGGTCCCGGCACAGCTCCCATAGAACTGAATGCATTGGTAACCCTGCTGCTGCGTCGCAACTGTGGGACCGTTCCCGCATCATACGTTGCGAACAGCCACACCGTGGCGGCCCGAGCGGCCATTTTGACTTTTCATGTCACTTGGCTTGGTGGCTTGACGATGGCATTGTGCCGGGGGCGACAACTACGACATATTTTCGGTTTCCGCCAGCAAAAGCATGGCCCTTGAGATCCGTATTTGCTATCTAGAGATGATGTCGATGACAGATTGTGGCCCTAAAATTGGTTTTGGCTCATAGATGCTCTGTATAAAGTCCAAGGGCGATAACGCCGTTGTTTTTACAGATGATAAAACTACAGTGTAGACCGCTTATAACGTAAGTCGCCGGAGTCGTGAATATCTGCACTATAAGCGGTACCGCACTATAACCAAAACAACGATTTTCAAGCCCTGCATATAGCAAAACATGTAGACCAAGCAGCCGCGCGGATCCGAGAATCAAAGCGTGCGACTGGGAGTTTTGCATCCGTTTAAATTTACGAACGTTGAAAGGTTAATGTCCAAGCACCTACGATTTTCGCATGAAGCACACAAAGTAATAATTTTTTTTAAATGTCTCAGTTTTGCCCGAAAGGCGAAGCATCAATTGCGATAGCAAATTAGTAGAGAGCTATAAGGAGTAGGGATAGCAGGTTTTTCGGCTGCATAAACTTGACACGTTCACTTACTAACTGAATTAACAAGTGTGGTGTCAACACGCACAAGCAAACATGAATAGAATCGATGACCGCAGACAACCACTGTCAAAACGCGGGCGTGGGGAAAAGCGGCTGCCGCAGCGAGCGTGGGTTCGTGCGGTCTATCGCTTCAACGGAAACTGAGCGGCGTAAGCACAGTGCATACAAAGGTCAGAGCCGTGTGGAGACCGCTTTTGAGATACGGTGCGCGCGACAAAACCGACAGCCGGCACAGGCACGAACACATTTGTTGGCAGAGTAGAAGCCGCCCCCCCCCACCCCTCCCTCCCTCCCGTGCTGCCTTCCCGCTTTGCTCCTTTCGCATGGCAGATTGCGTCGTCAGTTCCCTTGCGCCCGGTTGCAAGATACGCATTTGGTGCCGCAGCACAGCGTCGTCCCCCTCCCTCCCTCCCTCTCATACCCCCCCGGCCTCTCGTGCGACGGAAGTCGTGTTTGCTCTCCGCATTGCATTCGCTCTCCATGCACTTTCACTCGCACATAAGGCGCGCGGCAACGATTTTATGGTCCTTGGACTCGTGCTCCACGTCTCATGCTCCTCCTCTGCATCGCTCTCGTTGATCTCCTCTCCCATCGGTGGGTGCACCTCGTTGAGAAGCGTGCTCGCTACCGCCCTTGTCGGCGAGATTTTCCCGCGGAAGCCGCATTATCACCGGTATGTCGTCTCACGCGGCTGCACTGTAAGCCGTATGCGTATACAGTCGACATCCGATTTCCCGGACGCCCGAAATTCCGGACATGCCCGATTTCCCGGACTCATCTGTGGCACCGTCAAGTTCCCCATAGAGTCAATGTATTAAAAAGTCCGAAATTCCGGACGCTTATAGCTTTCGCCATCCGATTTCCCGGACTTTTTACTGTTAACCGCCGACCGAAAGCCACCACCGACGCCGCCATTTTGGCTGTTTTCATATCCTCGAACCCACCATACTCGCATCGCAGGTGTGGCCAGCAGCACCGCCGCGCCGCGCTGCGGCTGCCGTAACCTCGAAACCGCACGTGTCAATCCGTTGCCAGCCGTAGCTTAGCCAAGCCAAACCTCACTGTGTTCGTTCGCGTGTTGTTTTGTCAGCTCTGCCAGCTCTGCGGTCGTGTCTGCGGTTGATCGTTTGCTGCTGCGCGCTATCTTCAGTGATCACGTTTCCCGACCTTCAGCATCCACCGAGTTCCTAGCTGTTTCGTGCTGCGCTTTTCGTCGAGCGGATTCGCCGTTTACAGCGATGGCACCGACTGCTCCTTCGTCTTCGTCCGCGCCTTCGAACGAACTGCCATCCGCGAACTGCCCTCCGTGGACGAACTGACGAAGTGACGAACTGCCATCCGCGGACGTTGCCTTCGACGATCTGCGCGCTGCCGGCGTGTCGATTCCAGCCGGGATAACCTTTGAGGGCTTTGCCGACGCTGACAAAGACCTCGAGCTATGTGCGGAGTTGACCGGTGACGAAATCATTCGTCAAGTTACGGAGGATTCCGACGACTCCGACACCGAGAACGAAGAGCCAGCTCCTACACAGCCAACGAGCTCGGAGTTGACGCGAGCACTGATGACACTGTCATCGGTGTACAGCGGCAACATGACGTTGACTGAAATTGAGGCAGACATGATCGCGGGCAAGCGGACCGTGCAAAAGAAAATAAGCGACTTCTTTGCGCCCAAGTGCTGACCTATGAGGTAGCGCCGGCCACGTCGTTTTTTTTTTTTTAACGGCTCTTTTCAGAGCCACCTAAACGATGCATTGGCTGAATAGCAATGAGAATCTTGTACTCCGGCCGTGACCCTCTCCGTCAGCGAAAAATACCTACCAAAAAGGTGCGTTTTCACGTGCATTCGTTTTTCCGGACTGCCCGATTTTCCGGACGTTTTCGCGGTCCCTTGAGGGTCCGGGAAATCGGACGTCGACTGTAGATGTAGTGCTATGGGAAAATTAACAGGAGTCTGAAAAGACCGAACTATATCCGGTCCTGCACTATAAGCGGTTACGTTATAAGTGGTCTATACTGTACTATCCTTACTTTGTATAGCTGTCTACTAATTTGCTATCGCAATCGATAGTTCGGCTTTCGGGCAAAACTACGACTTTATTTCACACGTAAGAATGAAAATAATATTGTGTGCAGTTCAACACTACTTCCATTTCTCAACTTTTCCTGTTTCTCGGCTTTTACGTTTTTTTTTTACGGTCCCATGAAAAACGTATCAGCGGGGTTCTACTGCAACTAAATTACCAAGCACGGTGTCGCGCGCGCACAGGTAAACATGAACACATCTCGCGCGATGACCACGGAAAGTCGCTGTCAACACGCTGGAGTGAGGAGGCGCAGCAATAGTCTCTCACTTCAACGAGAACTAAACATAGAAAGAACAGCGCACACGACTCTACTGGCACTAGTTGCACTTTGCCCACATCGCAGATCGCTTTGAAGATGAGGCCTCTGCAGGCGCGTACTTTGTGCACATCGCAGATTGCTTTCAAGATACAGCGCCCACACGGCTGTGCTGCAGCCGCTGTTGTCAACAAGATGCTAACATCTCGTAGTCTGGTGAAAATGACAACCGCTAGGCACAGTGACTGCTTTGAAGTAATTCATCCTTTTGACCTCATCAGAAAAGTTTACAGAGCCCACGACATTGACATTGCTATGGCTCATTCAACGGACTGCAAGACTCGCATAACGCCTTTGCTTGCCGTGAAGCGTAAGAAATCCAGGCTGACCGACTTCTGGAAATAAAACTTGTTGCCAAGCTTGCAGAGTTTGTCGTAAATATGCAGTGAAATTGTGATAAGTCAAACCGCTTCATTACGATGGCGCATGTGCTGCAAAATGAGTGTTCCGCCATCAGCCGGGCACACGCGTTGGGTTAGGCGTCGTCCGCAATGTACGAAAAATGCTGCGGCGTGAAATACATGCTCTCGTGAAATGGAGACAATATTGACTCCCTTCGATACGCCTCAGCCTTTGCCCCCACGCCATCACGAAGATTTCCCGGACAATGGTTTCGGTTTCGTTCGTGGCTTTGCTGTTTGGCGTACGTATACAGTCAAACCTCGATATCAGGAAGTTGTACTTGCATCGAAAAACTTGGTTATATCGAGAATTTCGTTATATTGAGGTTTCGTTAATTTAATAGAACTAAGACGGGGAAATAAAAATAATTTGTTACATTGCGAATTTCGTTAAATCGAGGTTCGTTATATATAGAGGTTTGACTGTATACATACCAATTTCACGTCAATGAAGTTCCACCGCAACAAAATTTTTCGCGTGTCCCGTGAATTGTGTTGTAGCAGGACTCGACTGTATTCTGAAATGTTGCAAGGCGGCGGAATCTATTGAAAATAGCAACAACGCAGGTCGAGAGCCAATATTAACGATTTCGTGGATACCTCAAATGGTGACAACTTATGAACTGATGGGTTGATGGGCGGAATGGTTAATTTTTGAGCTTCCAGAATAATTAACAATTTACCGTGGTCCCCTGAAGTCTGTTATATGAAGATTTTACTGTATAAGACTAACTTTGATGTGTTGCTAACACTGCTTGTCACACACACAGTTGGTTGTGCATATTCGCACCTTTCAGTAGATTGCAGAAGAACCACGCACTTTGCTGTTCATACACGAGCGACTGCAGGTGATACTCTTAGTCTTTATTATAAACAACTTGCAACAGGCAGACGCTTCAGAGTCCTGCAACTCCACAGAGAGCCTGTGCTGGAGCTGTTTCAAGGTGGCATCGCCACCTACCTTTTATTCTTGAATCCCCTCTGGCCCACGAATCTTCCACTTATGCTACAAGTGACTCATCTGTTGTCCCAGAAGTGCAATTTTCACCAATCCACTCAATTTTACACTTATCCCCTTCGGTGACACTTTCGAGCATCTCAGGAACACAGAGCACTGCAACCCACGTGCCAAACTAGAAGAGGAACAACCACGCCACAGTACCTTCACGGCCTTCGTCGTTTGTCAGGATGCCAGCGTCACTCTCGCTGCTGCTCAGGCTGCTACTACTGGTCTCGCTGCACAACATAAAAGACCATAACAGGTTAACAAGAACACAGTGGCAAGCACCCACCATGAATGAAAAGAAATGAAGAAGTGCATGTAGGAAAAAAATAAAGGGCTGGATTATCGTTGTCCTCCTCATCTCGACTGCATGTGATCTCCTGTTTCATGTGAGCAACCCAGTGTGTACACACGTCTCCTATCCTTGGTTGCAGTGTGCTATTTTATTATTATTATCAATGAATTCCTATCAACTAGCCCTTTGTACTACAGTTCTTCCACCCAATGCATGACAGAATGCGCAAAAAAGCAGAAGTCAAAGGGACAGACAATATTACTACAGTTAAACCTCAATATAACGACATCAATATAACGAAATTCACGATACAGTTAAACCTGCTTATAACGAACCTCCATATAACGAATTCCTGGATATAACAAAGTTTTTCTATTCCCCGCCATTACTCCATAGAAGCACATGTATTTGAGACCTCTACGTAACGAAGTGGCAGCAGGAGACCCCCTCGATATAACGAATTTCCCCCTCCTACAGCCTAGAGATTTCGCCCCAAATATTGTCATTTTTGTGCGAGCGACAACCGGAAGCACTTTGTCCGCCGCGACAGAATGCGAAGCGAGCGCACGTGTGCGTGCGTGCGCGCGCGAGGCGGGCCTGCATCCCTCAACCCGGCGACCTTGCCGCCGCGGGCGTGACCTTTCCCCTTCCCTTCATTCAAACCTGATCCTGCCGCTTGCTGCAGCTGGCCTAGCCCGCCAAGCCGGCACTCTCTCCTTTTCCAGTTGATGTTGCCGGCGCACTGGTACACGCTGTGAACGATCACACTCGATGAGCGCGGACACGCGCTGTCAAACGCTGGCGGCGTGTGGAAGCGCCGCTGGAGAAGCGAGCGAAGTGACCTTCGTGCTGCTGTCTATCGCTTCAACGCAAACTGAGCACCGAGAACACACAGCACGCACAAAGCTACGAGCCGCCGACACACCTACACTGCTGGACTCTGCCCCACGCAGATCGCTTTCAAGATACGGCCCGCGCAACCGTGCGCCACTGCGCAGTACGCAGTTGATGCCAGAGTACAGTACAACGCCGCCCCGCTATCCCTCCCCCCTCGTTCCCTCGCCGGTGCCTCAAGCTCAACGGAATAAGGCGCGCTTTATCCCTACTTTTCCTGCGCGCGCGAGATTTAGACGCGGTCGTCGGCTCCCCTCGCACGTTTTCACTCGCACATACAGAATACGGCGCGTGGCGACTGCGTTATCGCCCTTGGAGTTTATACGGGATATCTACGAGCCAAAACCAATTTTAGGGCCACAACGCGTCATAGACACCATCTTTATGTAGCAAATACGGATCTCAAGGGCCACACTTTTTCTGGCGGAAACTGAAAATACGTCACAGTTGTCGCCCCCGGCACTTTGGGCGGCCAATGCCATCGTCAAGCAACCAAGCCAAGCGACATGAAAAGTCAAAATGGCCGCTCGGGCCGGCGCGGTGTGGCAGTTTGCAACGTATGATGCGGGAACGGTTGCACAGTTGCGACGTAACAGCGGGGTTACCAATGCATTGGGTTCTATGGGAGCTGTGCCGGGACCGGCCGAAAACGAACAGCCGGGAAAACGCAGCCCCCGGGAACGTAACAGCGGGTTTCTACGGAAACACTATATGACGCTACAACGCCATCGTGACGCCCGCTCTTTGTTTCCGATGCCTCGCGCTTGTGCGAAACGACACGCATCCACGCATCCGGTACCTGGTGTGACATTCCAAGGATGAGTGCTTCGACAAAAACAGAAAATAGGTGCGTGTTACAACTGAGGGCGCGTTAGAATCGTAAATACGGTGAGCGTTTCTTTTTCGAATTTTCGTGCCGAACCTGCATATAACGAAATCAAGTTTTTCGGGAATTTGTCAATTTCGTTATATCCAGGTTTAACTGTATAACGAAGTATTTCACTTTTCATAACCCCTTGTTCATAGTACACCATGTATTTAGAACCTCAATATAACAAAGTGTATTTGCATGCAATTTCATTATAATGAAATTTCACTGCCGCGGTAAAGGAATGCCTAGACCATAAATGGAAACTTCCAGGGACGCAGATGGTCAAACGATTGAATTACAAGCTTGCCAACAAACGTCCCAAATCGCGCAGCGACTGCCCAAGTGGAGCCACATCATGTTTCGTATAGAGTCCAAGGGCGATAAGATCCTATCGCGCCCCACACAATGTGTGCTTTAGGTGCGAGGGAAAGCATGCGAGGGTGAGACAAGAAATACGGTGGCTTCATGCGTGCCGCTTTCCCGTGCGAGAAAAGGAAAAGAGGGGGCCAGCTTGCAGTAACAAGATCATAGCGCACGCGAGGGGGCAGGGGTAAGTTAGCGAGTCTCGGTCCTGGCATACGCAGCTGCGCACCCTTCTTTAGAGGTACCGTATTTACTCAATTGTAACGCAAATGCGATTGTAACATGAGGGGTGACTTTTCATTGCGTCAATCAAGAAAAAATAAAACCTTGAAAGTAATGCGAGGGGTGACTTAACGTTGCATCCAGCAAAAAAAAAAAGACTGAAACCACTGAAGTAACGCGAGACCACCGGATGCACGAAAAAGTCGCAGTTTCACCCGAAAGGCGAAGCATCAATTGCGATATCAAATTAGTACAGAGCTATACGGAGTAACAAGCATAGTTTTATCGGATGTATAAACTTGGACACGTTCGCTTACTAACTGAATTAACAAGCATGGTGTCAGTGCACACAAGCAAACATGAATAAATCACACTCGATGACCACGCACAACCGCTGTCAAAACGCTAGCGTAAGCATGCGCATCAGCAGCAGCGAGCGAAGGTTGGTGCAGTTTATCGCATGAACGGAAACTGAGCGGCGAAAGCACAGGGCGTACAAAGGCAAGAGTCGTGTGGAGATCACTTTCAAGATACGGTGTGCGCGACAGCCCGCATCCGCGCAAAGTACAAGTACGCTTTTGGTGGCAGAGTAGAAGCCGAGCCCCCCCTCCCTCCTGTGCTACCTTCCGGCTTTCCTCCTTTTGCGTGGGAGACTGAGTCGCCAGTTCCCCTTACGCCCGGTCACAAGATATGCATTTGGTGCCGCAGCTAAACGTCGCCTCTGCTCCCTCCCTCCCATCCCCCACCCCCCCCACCCCCCGCGACCTTTCTCACGAGGGAAGACTTCGTGTTCGCTCTCCGCCATGCGTTCACTCTCCGTGAAAGCGCGCGTCCCTCGTGCGCTTTCACTCGCACATTTAGCTCGTTGATTAGAATTGGGTGCATCATTTCTCTTTTTAGATAACTTGAATTTCGGTATTCCATTGTAACACAAGGATAGACTTCAGGTAAAAAAAATCTGGAAAAAAACTAGCGTTACAATCGAATAAATACGGTAATCTGCCGCGTGCTGAGGCAGCGTGGCATCATGTCTTTCCGCACGTTTGGTATTGGAGGTTGCGTAATCTCGAGTTTCGGTGACCCATTGAAGCGAGAGACAGACAACGCATTCCTGCCGGCGCTTTTTATGATAGCATCGACCCAGTGCGGGCAACGCAATCAGCCGTGGGGGTGTGGCTGGCTTTGCTTAATTCGTACCAGTGATGTGAAGATACTGTCGATGTGGCATGAAACCGTATCATTCGACTCCCAAATTGAACAAAATTGTTTTCGCATTAAAATTTGCCCTTTTTCAATTGCCCGAAAATTTCGAAAATTTTGCGGCCCCTTTCCATGCAAGAAAAACAGATCGGTGACTACTTATTTGCATAAAAGGTCGAATTTCAATACAAAGGAATTTCTATATAACGAAGCAAATTGCCAATTTTACCAACTTCGTTATATCGAGGTATCCCTGTATAACAGAAATCTTTACTACAGGAAAATTGGTAAATTTTTTTTTCCAACAAGAAAACAACATATTCTTCTTATATGTTCTTTTTTTTTCCTTCTTTTTCTAGCTGCATCTCCCAGGAACTGTGCTGGACAGTTTGTAATTTTGTCGTAGTAAAGAGTTTAGCTGCCAGTTCCAGCTGCTACCATTGCCTTCTATTTTTCTGCATGTTGTATCTCTTCTGCCTGGATTCCTCCTAATTTAACCATTACGTCCCACCATGTAATTCTCTTCTGCCCTTAAAGCCATTTGTGATAAAGTTTCGCTTTGACTAAATTGTTTATAAATGAGTATGTACTATTGCAGCAATGTTGTCAAAGCTGCAAGGTTGGTAGTTGTCTAGTTTTCCTATCAATGGCCTTTATTGAAGAGCACCAAAGCAGATGATGTGTGGACCTGGCAGTCAACAGGTATGATGTCATCTCCAAGATATTCGGCGCACCACAGGCACCGCCTAAATCTCGGAGGTCATGCCAAGAAGCCATGTGGGTTTCGACATTCCAGGTTCAGTGTTACTTCCAATGGCGAATTATAAATTTACAGTCAAACCTCGTTAATATGTAGTTGGCTGGGAACATTTAGGTACGCACTAAACAATGTACGAATTAACCGCGAATGTACATTTAGTGGCTACTTACTGGCCGGAAAGGAACTAAGTCACGATGCTCTCAAACACATGCACTCAGACAGGCTTTATTTGCGGATAGGCAGCAAAAAATCGGTAATCTTCACTTGCCGCAACGACGGCATCTTCGAACTTGATAAGGCCACAAGAAAGTTTGTCCATGAGGCCCCACTACTAACTAAATTAACAAGCATGGTGTAACGCGTGCAGAGGTAAACATGAACACATCTCGCTCGATGATTGCAGAAATTCGCTGTCAGAACGCTGAGGGAGGCGCGACAGCACCAGCGAGCGTGCCGTCTCTCGCTTCAACGCGAACTAGACTTCAAAAGCACAGTTCATACGAAGCTACTGGCGCTAGTTGCGCTTTGTCTGCAGATCGCTTTGAAGATGAAGCCTGTGCAGGCGCGCACTTTTTCTACGCAGCAGATCGCTTTCGAGATACGGCCGCCGCCGAA
The DNA here is from genome assembly GCF_013339745.2 of Dermacentor silvarum. NCBI lineage: Eukaryota > Metazoa > Arthropoda > Arachnida > Ixodida > Ixodidae > Dermacentor > Dermacentor silvarum. The sequence continues at coordinate 167,816,372 of NC_051160.1, forward strand.
ATAAACCCCTTCCTTTCTCGCCTCCCCCGCCGTGCCACACACGCGAAAGAAGCAGTGCGCTTCCGCCCCGCCTTTCTCCCTCGCACGCGCGAGATAGGCAGCTGACCCTTGCAAGTTTTCGCTCGCACATACAGCGTACGGCGCGCGGCGACGATGTTGCCGTGTTTGGACTTTATACGGAACCTCAAAGCGACGTCCACGGTGACGGCAGAAATGCACTTTGCCATAAAATCTGCTTCTGCACGATTACTACTTGAACTGGATTTGATGGCGACAACGAATTCGCACCCCCTACCGGCGGCTTCTTCGCGTTACCGGGAGCTAATCTCGAAGGCCATGCTTTTGTGCGCGGCAATCGGCAACAGCTGCACGAGCATGAAATACGTCATGGTGGCCACGTTTTAAGTTGACTATCGCTGACGGCTGTCATCCGGGCGTCCCAACTCGAGAATCGAACGACCGCGAACATGAGGTTTTGGCGATTTTGTGCCTGTGCGTGTAGATAAGACACAAAAATAGTAGGCATTAACCGTTTGGTCGGCAATGAGCGACTACGGCTTAAGTGGTCAGCCAATACATGGGGTTAAATGGGGGGTGGGTGGGGGAATCTTCGCAACTACGTTTAAACCGCAATTACACATTAAGCGGGTACGCATCAACGAAGTTTGACTGTACAGTGTTCAGAAATTGTTTGACATAAGGGACAATTCGATGCAAATGGGTTTGATATAGCCGGGTTCGACTGTAGGTCTCTCTGAAGAATAGAAATCTGCAATAAGAAAATGCGACCCCAGGTGAACATATTTCTCGAAAAAAAAAAAAAAAAATGGCATCCTCAAAGGGTTATTATGCGATAGAGCACTGCACGGGCCTGATTTTGCGGCCCGAGCCCGGCCTGGGTCCGCTTTACGAGGTCCGAGCCCAGCCCAGGCCCGTAATACAAAGCCCGAGCCCGGCCCGGGCCCGTGCGTACATGACCGAGACCAGCCCAGGCCCGGCCCGGGCCCGTGGTTCCAGGGCCGGGCCCGGGCGTTCATTACTAAGCTTAGCTAGGGCCCGTGTCTGCATGACCAGGTCTGGCCTGTAAGAAAAAAATTCTTTTTTTTTTACTTACAGATTGTACCGTATTTGTCAGCCTCACCTTCTCGAGGTTTAATCAGCTGCAGCATATAAGCAATAAAAGGCCGAAATCTTTGTTGTTTCTCCGACGGGAACATCAGTAATACGGCCCATTGCCTGTGCTACTATTTTTCTGGTGGTGCGCATGCACTTACCTTGATTTGTACGGTATGGTTCTATGATGTCATTTAACATGCAAATATACAGGGCGTTTCATTTTAGCTGAACCATAATTTTAAAGACTGCCTGTGGCAGATAGCACAGTTATAATCCTTTATCTAAACTACTCGATGAGGCGGCCATTATTTCCACGAGAAATCAAAACGCCTAAGTGAAGAATTACCATAATTACGCTAATTAACGTTTTAAGTAATTATTTTATGGCATATCTTTCAATCTACGAATTATAGCCACCGAGTTCGCAAGGCGTATCCACTTGGAATGAATTCTCAGGACTAAACCAGTTTCGAGATAATAATTTTCAAAGTGTCCGACGAAATCAATCAAATAAAATCAATTTATTGTCCAGTTTACATGCAGGACGGTCATTTTGGACTAAAAGCTACATATGTAGCTTGACGTGACCCATAAGACCAGGCAAGGCAATAGTACAGCAAACAGTGTACACACATGCACAATAATTCACATCTATTTCCAGCTATCGCTGGAATTCCTCATAGACGAAATAGCTATGAACAGAAAGACAAAGAATATTTGCGTCACGTCGAGTTAACAAAATTAGAAAAAGTTTTAACAGAATGCATTTTAAACAACACTACAATAACATTACTAGCTATACAAAACAACGCAACACCAGCTATACAACATAGCATGAGACTGAATTTTACAAGATCAACATTTGCTAAGAAAACGAAACAGGATTTACATTATATACTCAGAACCATACACAAAGGCAGAATAATAATCACATCAGATACATTACAAGCGACCAAAGTGTCAGCTGAGTTCTTTCTTACTGAAATTACCACCATTTTTGTATCTGTTCAAAGTGAATGGTAGGTAATGTATTAACGACTGATGCTTATAGAGTGTTGTGAAGTATGGAATTGACCATATCTCAGGATTTCGTGTGTTCGCATTAATGCGACGACGCTCTAAGGAGGCTAATTGTTTCATGTAGTTCCAAGCTAATTCTGACATGGATGGCCTAATGGATGGTCAAAACGCCTAATTGAATATTTAACATAATTACGCGAATTAACTTTTTTTATTATTCATTTTACGGCACATCTTTCAATCTACGAATTATAGCCGCTGAGTTCGCAAGGCGTATCCATTTGGAACGAATTCTCAGGACTGAACCAGTTTCGAGATATTAATTTTCAAAGTGTCCAACGAAATGCATAGGCGTTATAGTTAACTTTTTGAGGAAAACGCTGTTTTATGCATTGAAGCACAAAAGTAACTGGCCTTAGCGCTAAAATAATGCCATAGTATCAACACTGGTAATAGTGTGATCGCAAAGGCGGTGACATGGAAATGGTTTGAGGAGTGGTTCTTTGTATAATTTACTTTTCCTTGCGCGGAAACAATGTTCGTTTTTGCGGAAAAGAAAAAAAAATTTGCGTAGCTTGCACTGGCGGCGCAATACTAAAGAGACAGCGGAGATGATGGGCACCTAGCTAGTCCTGGCTTTTGGGCTAGACTAAGCACTACCAAGTCATCCCCAGAATTTCCCGGAATTTATTTATTATTGATTTATTATCGATTAGCTATTGATTGGCTATCGATTGTCTATTGCAAGATATTGGGCACGTATCTGGGATAGGCTAAGCACTACCAAGTTATCCAAATTTATTGATTATTGATCAATTATCGATTAGCTATTGATTGGCTGTCGATTGGCTATAGTAAGGTATTGGCCACGTATTTGGGCTAGGCTAAGCACTACCAAGTCATCCCCAGCATTTTTGGGAATTTATTGATTATTGATCGATAATCAACTAGCTATTTATTCGCTATCAATTGCCTATCGATAGGCAATTAGTACCCAGCATTCTTAGCTAGACTTATCCAAAGAACAAACGGGGATAACCGATATTCTAGTTGACATTAAGTGGAAAAAATGGAGCTTGGCCGGCCATGTAATGCGTAGGATTGATAATCAATGGACCATTAGCGCTACAGAATAGATACTAAGAGAAGGGAAGCGCAGTCGAGGACGACAGAAAACTAGGTGGGGTGATGAAGTTAGGAAATTCGCAGGTGCAAGTTGGAATCAGCTAGCGCAAGACAGGGTTAATTGGAGATCGCAGGGAGAGGCCTTCGTCCTGCAGTGGACATAAATATAGGCTGATGATGATGACAGTCATCTTGCATGTGTCACTTCAGCTTGGCACAGAATGCACTGAACCATGCAATGCATAACGGTCGCGTGTGCTCGAAGGCCTACCTAGGCCCTTCAGTGAGCGGGCCCGAGTCTGGCCTGGGCCCGTGGCTTCAAGCCAGAGTCCGGCCCGAGCCGGCGGCCTCAAGCCCGGCCCGAGCCCGCGGCTTTAAGCCCGGGCCCGGCCCGAGCCCGCCGACAAACGCTTCGGACGGCCCGGGCCCGTGCAGTGCTCTAGTATGCGACTTACTAGTATTTGTTATGGCGAATGCAAGTGCGAAATATCTCTTTCCTTGATATCATTGCCTGCTACGTATGAAATTGAGTAACGCGGAAAAAGACACGGCGCAGGAGACAATGGGAAATGGGTACCACCCACCCGTGGTGAGGCTTGGCTTCCTCCAGGTCCATGTCATCGCAGCACTCGGAGGATCGCCGGTGGCCGACTGACTCGAGGCTCCGTTCGCGCATGCTGCGCTTGCGCTTGCCACACAGGCTGCCCGCAGCTGCTCTCGCAGCTGGGGGACCACAGAGCTGCTGCGATCCTCCTGCCGTGCACTTGGCGGCACCATCGGGTGAGGCAGCCTTCAGCTGAGAGGACGGCACTGGCTGCAGGGGCATCAAAAAAGGAATGACAAGAATGAGAAGCTCAGGTTGGTTGTCGGTCTACCTTTTTTTTTTTTTTGTCCTCATCACATTCACCTTGTTCTATGTCCACTGCAGGACCAAAGGGGATCTTCCCAAAGATATAATATAAACACATCCCCGTCTCGCATCAGCGGACTCAATTCTAAAGCTCGTTACATCACCTAACGCTCCGGAATGGCATTCTCATTCAATCACTTTCAAGGATATTATCCCTTTAGTGAGATCTCATGTCACTTATCACCAGACAAGTCAGCTTTACAAGCAAGTATTACTGGCGCTATTCGAGGAATACTGTCATACGTAGACACTTACAGATATGGTCTTGGTGTTATAGCATACAGCAGTGAGGAAATACCTTACAGTTTGAGATGCCAGTGTCCAATGGAGTGATATCTGCAGTCACCAACAGATAAGAGCACCAAAAAGTTTGACATGCTCAATTATTCAGACAGCTTCACAGCACCGCCACTGGCCTCAAAGCAGTCTTTCCAAGCTACAGTTTACAGTACACCCTTATTAAGAGCTGCATCTTTCTCTCTCAAATCCCCGCCTAAAGTGTGACGTGGAATTGTGGGTCGAGAGCCGAAGAAGAAGACTATTGGTCCTTTTTTTTTTGTCTGACAATTCTAACCAGTGTCAGGCACTGGTTAGGTGAAAGGTCTTTACAAGCTCAACTAACATTGTCTATGTAATCGCTTATTTCCTAGGTCACACTGTCAGGTACATTGTCCTTAGCAGCAGCGTCTTTTATTGTATTATCGGCCGTATAAATTGCATCAAATATTCATTTACTAATTAAATTAACAAGAATGTTGTCACATACGCACAGGCAAACATGAACAGATCTCACTCGATGACTGCGACCACTCGCTGTCACAATGCTAGCATGATGATGAGTGGAAGCAACGACGAGCGAGTTTTCCTTCGTACTGTCACTCGCTTCAATGTGCACACCGTATTTTTTCTCATACAGTAGAACCCTGCTGTTACGTTACCGGATGCTGCATTTTCCCGGCTGTTACGTCATTTTCGGCCGGTCCCGGCACAGCTCCAATATAACCCGATGCATTGGTAACCCCACTGTTGCGTCGCAACTGTAGGACTGTTACCACATCATACATTGCGAACTGCCGGCCCGAGTGGCCATTTTGACTTTTCATGTCGCTTGGCTTGGTTGTTGACGATGGCATTGGCCGCCCAAAGTGCCGGGGGCGACACTTATGACGTATTTTCGGTTTCCGCCAGCAAAAGTATGGCCCTTGAGATCCGTATTCCCTATCTAAAGATGGTGTCTATGATGCGTTGCGCCCCTAAAATTGGTTTTGGCTCACAAATGCTCCGTATTAAGTCCAAGGGCGATAACGCTGTCGCTGCGCGCCGTATGCTGTATGTGCGAGTGAAAGCGTGCGAGGGGAGCCGACGACAGCGTCCAAATCTCGCGCGCGAAAGAAAGAAAAGCAGGGAGGAAGCGCGCCTTCTTCTGTTGCGCTCGAGACATCGGCGAGGGAGCAAGGAGGGAGGGATAGCGGGCGGCGTTGTACTATACTCTGGCATCAACTGTGTACTGCGCGGTGGCGTGCGGGCCGTATCTTGAAAGCGATCTATGTTGGGGGTAGAGTCTATGCAGTGTAGGTGCGTCGGCGGCTCGAAGCTTTGTGCGTGCTGTGTGTTCTCGGTGCTCAGTTTGCATTGACACGATAGACAACAGCACGAAGGCCACTTCGCTTGCTTCTGCAGCGGCGCTTCCACACGCCGCCAGCGTCTGACAGCGCATGTGCGCGCTCACCGAGTGTGATGTGGCACAGCATGTACCAGTGCGTCGGCAACATCAACTGGAAAAGGAGTGAGTGCCGGCTTGGCGGGCTAGGCCAGCTGCAGCAAGCGGCAGGATCAGGTTTGAATGAAGGGAGGGGTAAGGTCACGCCCGATGCGGCAAGATCGCCGGGTCGAGGAATGCAGGCACGCCTCGCACATGCTTGCACACACGCACACGTGTGCTCGCTTCGCATTCCGTCATAGCAGAGAAGGTGCTTCCGGTTACTGCTTGCGCAAAAATGACAAAATTTGGGGCAAAATCTCTAGGTCGTCGGCAGGGAAAATTAGTTATTTCGAAGGGTCTCCCGCTGCCACTTCGTTACGTAGAGGTCTGCTTCTATGGAGTAACAGCGGGGAATAGAAAAACTTCGTTATATCCAGGAATTCGTTATGTGGAGGTTCGTTATAAACAGGTTTACCTGTATTAGTGAAATTTAATTTTTTAGTTAATTTACTAATGTATGAGCAAAATCATTTTCTCTTTAGTGTACCTTAAAAATAAGTTTTCACACGCCTGAAACAAAAAAAATGTCACTTTGGCTAGAATGATTATAACTGAGAAGTGTACATGTACAATGACTGACTTTCGGACAGGCCCGATAATTCGAACGCCTTTGCAGCACCCGCCACGTACCCTGTAGCGCCAATGCATAAGAATGTCTGAAATTTCGGATGCTGAAACACTTCACAGTTTGATTTCCCGGACTCTTTTGTCTTGACCACAGGTTCGAAATGGCATTAATCGAAGCCACCACGGCCATTATGATTATCTCGCAGCCTTGAACCATCACTCTCGCACGTCGATCTGCTGGCAGCCGTAGCCACTACAGCACCAACACTAAGCCTAGCTACTTCGACGTTTGTTACCAAGCTTCCTGCTGCTCGGTGCCTTGTTTTTCATTGAAAGAATCAGCCGCTGTCAGCAATGCTGCCAACTCCGAGTTTATCATGCTCACTGATGGCAATGAAGTGCGGAAAGCACGGCCAGGGTGAAGTGTGCAGGGATTAAGGTACCTTCCTCCGCCTCATCCCTAAGTTCACACATGTGCTTAGCTCTGTCTCTGGGAACCGCCGCCCCAGTGGCAACATGGCGGACATGGATGGCGAGCTGGAGCTAATCTTCCGCGCAAACCGTGCTTCTCCTTCCCAGCGTCGATCACTCCATGAGCACGTCACCAGGATGCGCCCTGACTGGCCTCCCGAGTGCCCTCTCCACCCGAGCTCTCTTCCACGGAGCACTTCCACGGAGCATCGCCGCGACAGATGTACACAGGCCCGCAACGAGTCGGTTACATGGGACCTCTGCTACCACAACTTCTCATTCTGGCACTTGGTGGACCGCTGCACAGTTTGCCGTAGCACAGAGGGCGCATACTCAATAGGATTTGTGGTGAGTCCATATCAGTAAGCGCCGTGACTTTCGCACTGTGTTGTATCTTGAGTTTATAAATCCATGTTTGCCGACGTTCTGATTCCGGAGACTTCTCTGCGCCGTGTCAAACCCTGCCCGAACCCTGCCACAGCGCCTTTGTGCGTTGCGGAGTGGAGGAGCGCCGTGCCCTTTTGTGACCGTCGCTCGTAGGATGAGCCTCGGGCAAACCCATCTCCACATAACAGGCGCCCAACTCGGTTTCGGTATGGCATCAGAATAAGCCCCCTCACAGCCTTGGTTCCTGCTTGACCGCCAGGCTAAGCACCGACTTATTATCCTACGAAGTGGACGAAACCGAAAGCATGAAGCATGTTTGCCTTGACAACTTTCTGCTTTCGGCCACCTGGAGTGATCCCTTTCTTGAAGCACACTTTGGTGATGGCGCCCACTCGGATGTGTTCCCTAGTTGTAGCCATGCCAGTTAAGGGTTTCCTCCGCTGTTTGAGATGCGCGCGGAGAAGGTGCCTACTAGCCCCTCCGATTTGCTGTTTCCACTCGGTGGCCCCTTTTTGTCCCAAGTGCAGTTGAGTGCCCAAAGTGCTGCATTGGAGCCACACTTCTTAGATGCTGGCACGAACACACTTGCAGGCCTGCTCCCTTTGTCCCTAGCATCGTGCACTGTGCCATCCGCCGTATCGGAGCCACCACGTTCGGCCACTTCATTTCTTTTCCCTGCCTCGAGCGCAGCACAGTGCTCAATACAATGCAGTGCAGCAACTCTGCACCACTGCTAGTGTAAACCTGCTCGCTGGCACCTCCTTGCTCCGAGCGCCTTTCTTGGACGAGTATAGCGCATTGCAGTCTACCCACACTGCCGCGACACGAGCTCACTCGCTGGCCTGTCTTTGTCCAGAGCGCAGTTCGATGTCCGGTGCACCGCAGCTGAGCCTCCGTGATTCGCTGTTGGTGTAAAAGCACTCAGTGGCCTCTCTTTGCCACGAGCACGGCTGGTAGCCAATGCCAAGTGAGAGCCTCGCCGCTCAGCCGAAAATGTCGCAATGCTTTCCGACTACAGCTAGCCTCGTGCACAGCTGAGCGACATTCCCGACGCACGTTAGCCACCCTGCTCCGCCATCGATCTGTTCGTGTGAGGCCTCATGCACCTGTTGGAGCGGCAACCAAGCTCTCCTCCATGTTGCCAGTCTGTTGCTGACCATGTGGCCTGCTGTCCCTGGTCCTGCCTGTCGTGGCTGGCTCCTACCTTGAAGGACGCTGACCTCTCGTGCCAGCCTTGCTTCCAGCTGCCTCAACTGCCGCTCATAGCGACTAGTTTGCCCAATTAAGCTCTGGTCCCTGGCTGAGTGTCGTCACACCGGCTACCTGGCACCTGGCTGCCAGTGATCCCCGCCTGCTCTTCCTGTCAACGCACAATCTGGGGAGCCCAGTAACTTTTGTGGTGGCTGCTGCATCAAAATGGTAGCCATGCCTCACACATTCAGCCATGTGACACAGTCTTCCTGTCCTAGCCCTGACAAAGATGTCCTCTTGGACTTTACCTTGTTGGCGTAGCCCTCTTTGGCCGAGTCAACCTCGCCACTTGGCCTCAGTCAGCTTCCTCTGCAGGATGGCCCTGGTGATTAGGTCAGGGCCATGTGGGGATCAAGGTCCCTTCCCGCACCTCATCCCCCAGCTCGCACGTGATGTTTAGCTCAATCTCCCGGAACCGCAGCCCCAGTGGCAACATGGTGGACACAGCTAGTGTACTGGAGCTAATTTCCAGCGCAAACTGTGTTAATCCCTCCCAACGTCGAATCACCGCACAAGCACACATCACTGGGATGCCCCTGATTGGCCTCCCAAGTGGAGGCCCCGAGTCACCCTCTCCACCCAAGCTCTCTCCCACTAAGCACTTCACCGCCGCGGCAGATGCTCACAGGCCCGCAACGAGTTTGTTACATGGGACCTCTACTCCCGCGCCTTCTCATTCTCGCGCTTGGTGGATCCCTACATAGTTAACCCTAGCGAAGCAGGCGTGTCTACTCATTCGGTCTTGCAGTGAGCCTTTACCTGTAAATGCCGTGACTGTCGCACTGTGTTGTTTCTTGGGTTAAAACCTATCTTTGTGGACGGTCTGATTTCGGAGCCTTCTCTGTACCGTGTCAGAGAGTCTACAAACCCTGTCGTAGCACCTTTGTGATATGATTTTCTCATAGGGTGAGCCTCGCACAAAGCCATCTCCACAAGCGTTGCATAATGCCGGTTCCCAAAAGACAGCTTCACCACTATACAGCAGTTACTCTGTGAAGCATGAGCAATGTATTGTGGTGAAGCAGACGAAGAGTGTAAAGAGGCCACTGTCACGGGACACAGTACGCATTAATTAATTATAGTATACACACGCGTGCAGCTGCCCGCTCCTGTCTCAGTATGAGTACCGATATGCCCCAAAAAGTGCACTGGCAGGCCTTCAGAGCTATCAGATGTGCCTGTGGTGATTTGAGCTCTTGGTGCAGTCAAAGGCACGCATTATTTTTTCAGAATGCCAGATTTTTATGGCATTTTTGTGGCCCCTAGGAAGTCTGCAAAATCAGACACTGACTGTCTATGTATATCAAGGTGCCAGGCAACTAGAGTTCCAGCCACGCAGCAACACACAAATCTGCATTCATTATGCAGGATGAAAAAGTGACGGATACCGCAGACAAACCATGCCTCCTCCACCACTTTCTCTACATTTTCACCTCATTATAATCACAATTCCGTTCCAGCCTCATCTGTTTCCCTGCTACTTCCTACATGGGTTAAAAAAGTTGATTGAACAAGAACTCCTTGGTGTCAACCTTGTTGATGTCCGGTAATCCTTGGGACGAGTCCCCAGACGGTGGTTCCAGGTCGACGGCCATGCGCTTCAGCTTTCGCTTGCGCCTCTGTGGCCGTGCTGCTGTGGGCAGGCAGTTCTCGTTGAGCGAGTCTGATTCGGCCGCATTGGCCTGCCGGTGGCGCCATGCGCACAGTCGCTGGAGCAGGTCATCCGAGTCACTCTGGGGAGCGTCCAGCTGCAGGAGCGAGCATTGACGGAGAATGAATGAATCGATTGTACGCAATTCATTTACTTATGGAAGTGCCGATCGGGAGCTTGACCCTTTTTGTAGCGCAAAACAATGGAAAGAAGTGTACCAAGTTTCCCAGAAACTTCCCATAAATGTGGTGTGCAAGCAGCAATGTTTCCAATGCAAGCATTCATGCAGCTTGTCAGCCTGACAAGTGCCGCCTTCTAGTGTCAAAAACTGGAACTAGAAGCAAGATGACTGATCCATCAGTTCAAACTGCAAGGTATTCTCATCAGCTGTCAAGAAACGGCTAACAGTGCTCAGGTGGCGAAATCGAAACGTGCCAAGTGTCTCAATGCGCTGGATTGCCCGAGATAAATTCTTACAGGTATTTTACGCTGCTTGTCGATACATGCGTCCGTGGCATAATGGTTTCAATATCAGGATTATGTGCTAGTGGTGTTGGGTTCGAATCCTGCCGTCGAACAATCTTATAGTGCTTATTCAAATTATTTATAACACAGTGCTTTGTTGAAAATGATGAGTTTACAAAGTCACGAAGCCGTTTGAATCCAGAAGGAACAAGTTTAGGCAAATTCATGTACCAACCATCAGGGGTCATCATTCCCATGCTGACTGAACCACTTGCTTGCAGCTGCCATAGGCACCAGCATCCGAGTTCCCACTAGTGCATGAAAATCTATGGCATGCACTGCATAATCTCGGATGTCATACCGAGAAGCGGCAGATTCTAGATCATGTGCCACTTGCAGTAAACAGCCAATGGCGGCTTTCTTTTTTTCGGTATCAAAACCATCTATTTTTGGAGAGTTCTCTGTGATGCAGATACTCGTATTTCAAATGTAAAACTTTGCACAAAAGCTGTATATTTACACAAATCACAAAGTTGTGATCAGCTTGAATGTAGCACTGATTTCATAATATGCCCTCATGCCTGTTTATTGCAAACCGTTGTCTTGTCTGAAAGCGTGTACATACCTTACTTGTTTTATATTTATTTGTTTTGCCGATTTGTAAATTTAGCAAATGTATATCCACCCTGCCAAAACCCTATGTTAGGGTTGCAGTATTCATAAATAAATAAATAAATATTTACACTATCAGAAACTATACTTTTTTTTACGAGGCTCAAAATTTTGTTGCATGGAAGACCAGCTCAGCTTGTTCAGAATTTACTTGCTAAAACCACGAAAGAAAAGCTTAGCTCCCCCACAGAAGCTTCGACAGTCCTGAACAGGCCCGATTTAGTTATTCATTTATTGATCAGGCGATTTAATGTCCCAAAGGAACAGACAAACCACGATGGAAGCTTACATAGGGGCTCCACATGACACCTGAATCTACACACACCTAAAACACGAGTTGTAGCATTTTGCCACCCCCTCATTGAAACGCAGCCGCTGCAGAAGATGGCTAAAGCTCATCCAGCGCTCTGTATGACCGGGCCGTTGCAATCCATTCCAGATGCCAGTGTCGTCAGAACCGGCACGGCATACGGCAGTATGCGTCGGATATGGCGGAGAATGCAGAAGTACTGAGGTGGAATACAGTCAAGTAGTTGAAGAGACTCTGCTGTAACGGACGGATTCCATTGCATACAATGAAGCGTTTAGCAAAGTCTTGGGTAGATTTCAAAACGAGAACCCTAGGGTTTCCAAGGGGTGTGAGCACTCACCCATGCAGCTTCACCGTCTTCGATTTATGCGTTGTTCGGATTTGCATATCATAGCGAAGTATCTTGGTTTGCTTTTTTGTTAGCGCTTTCTTGCAATTTTGCACTCCATCACAAAATGGTAAAAATAGCAGCTAACACATTTCTTCGGGCACGATGGTGTAACACAGCAAGTATGTACAGAGTGAGCAGACAGAGAAAGTCTGTCTTGTTCCTTGCTTTGTCTGCTCATGCTGTGTGTACTTTCAAAAATGGCCCCAGGCAGGTTTTTCCACACTTCCAAATAAAGCTACCGTAATGGCTGAGACACAGGTCACGAACCAAACACAATTTGCTGCTTCCCAACTCATTCCAACAGCACTAGTTACATTTTTCACTGCCTTGCAATTAAAACAATGATTTAATCTTACTACAGGTTAAAACTGTGTGATCAAAAAGCGAGAAATTATTTCTTCTGACAGGTGCAATCGTTCATGCGACACTTGCCCTTAGTGAACCTGGTTACCAGTTCGATCTGCAGTCACTTCATTTGTTTTTCCTGTTAACACATTTGCACCGATTCCTGCTTTGAAGAGCAAAGTAAGAACACTTGAACACAAACACAGCCGAGGCACCCACTCACTGGTAAGGTGAGCCAATGGTTACCATAGTTACTATGATGAGATGGCACAGGGTGTATTCCAGATACCACCCTGGCAAGTGAGTAGGTGGCCCTGCATTGAGTAATCCTTTTTTGAAGCACCAGTGGCAATTAAGATAGACAGCGATGAAGCTAGACACTTCAACGCGGCAAAGCCAGTCACTTCAACGCGGCAAAGCCAGTTCGATGAATGCAAACGCGGCAAAGCCAGTTCAATGAATGCACTTGCTGACAAGTGTGTTTTTACAGCAGGTGTGTCTAAACCTTTCCGTGCGACAGCTTGCGAATGACGCTAGTGGTGAAATGCACTTGTTCAGTGACACTAAATTTGCCAGTCTGACAGGGGCATTAAACTTGTGTTCCAAGAACCATTACTCACTTCACACGACAGTGTCTCTACACTGTTAATGCTTTCACTACGATCAAAGCCTTTGTGAGCCCTGCAAAGTCACACAACACTCTACACCCTTTGGGCATACTGTTGCCAAACGATAATCTTCATATGTGTTGCTTGCATTTCGTTCCTTGAAAAATGTGTGCTTGCTACTTTTCTGTTGAGAATGCTGTCATACTTATAAAGTGCATGCCGTTCATAATCTGGAAGTTAGCAGGAAAGAAGGGAAAGGCACGCAGGATGGATGACAACCATTGTTTGGCTAAGCCCCACAGTGTCCAACTTTTCTTAGAGTGAACTTAATTTCTCTGTTTTATGCTAGTTAGTAACCAATTTCTAATGATGGTTCTCCCTCTTTCTACCAGAGTGGCACAACATGTGTTCCCGTGCGTCTTGCATTTTCTTTTCGTTCTATCTTTATTTTTGGCAAAGAAGGCTGCTCATTTTTTCAGTAACAGACTGAAAAGCGTGCAGAAGTTGTAAAAGGGGGCTCACCATACGAGGCATGGCACGTCCCTCCAGGCTGGACTCGGAGTCGTCTCCGGACACAGCGCTCACGGAACGGGTAGTCTGGCATGTCGTCGAGGATGACACGGCCCCTTGCAGGCGTGCAACATCGCCGTCCGAGGGGGGCAAGAGGGTCTTCTTGGACCACCACTTGCGCTGTGGTGGCCGCGGGTGTCGCTGGCAGCGGTGTCGCTGAGCAGAGGAGGAGGACTCCTCGAGGGCGCTGGTCAGATCCTGGACAAGCTCGTCCATGTTGTCATAGTCATACGGGGTCAACACTCGAAGACGCTTGATGCCCTGAATCAACGCCCGATCCATCAGGCAGCAACTGCAAGGGCAGCTTGATGTCAGAACTCCATTCACTGTGTACACCGTAAATGACAGACTACCACATTGTCTGCGACGCTGTTGAGGCACAATTCATTGTACTTGATCAGCATGACAGGTGATAGACAATGTGCATAAGGTTGCCTGTGGAGTCCTATGCTTTTCGTGTGTTGGGCTTCTTAACCACAATTCGTTGTGGTTTTTATTACAACACTAGTCTGTCATCCATTGCACTGCAGACAGAAAAAGCATTAACTCATTTGGAAAGACAAAGTATCCCACAATGAACACAAGTCAACCAAGCTGGCATAAAGAAGCAAGATTCAATGCCCGCATGGTTGTTATGACAGGTTGGTAAAGGTTTGTAACATTCTGAATTGCTTTTGTTCAAACAGCTTTCTCTTGATTTGCACTTTGTAATGAGAACGTCGGATGTTCAACTACCATTTCACTACCACCAGGTAATGCTACTACCATAGAGGCCATTGCAATAATAAAGATAAAATACCCTTTATTACAAAATTGAAAAGGCTTAAGCACCTGTGGCAGACAACACAGCTCATCCGTCGCTGCACTTTTCCTGGTTCAGAAAGTGCATCCAAGCCGAGGAGACCTTAAGTACCCATGTAGAGTTTATCACGAGATTTAGACTATAGGTTTAATACTAAAAGTAATTCACTGCAAGTGTATTTCAATTTTATTTCTAAAGTGCATTTTGTCGAATAACTTTAGTGGGTGTCCTGGTGGACGATGCCATCCTCAGAGTGAAAGACGTCAGCCCTCGTCCTTTTGCTATTTTACAACGGCAGTCCAGTAATGAATAGAGCCCTGCAGGTATCCCCTTTGATGCATCGTTTCCAGTTTCTTAGCAGCATCACTTTTCACTGCAATAATAATATTCCCTTCAGGTGCCCCATGTCCACATTTCTGGACACCTGTTTTTGTTGGTTCTTATCGAGTGGTGGGAAAAAACAAAAAAAGCAGCAGACATTGAGCTTCAGGTGAATTGCATGCTCAACCTGCCTTGATTTTATTTCCAATGTGCTCCGTACTGCTACAGGCAACCACTTTGCTGAAGGCACTACCACGTTTGACAAAACGTTCGATGTGGCACGTTCCGACGGCAATGTGGAAAGAATAATTTTTTCTTGCTCGTAATGCATGCCATCAATAATAAGATAAGCCTATGATTTAATGTTTTCAATGAAAAAATGAAGCTTTACTAAGAAACCAAGACAGAGAATTAGTTACTCTCCAATTATGATGACTCATCCGAAAATGCACAAGGTTTTTCTTAAAATGACTGTCCACATGGTTCATACGGTAAAGCAGTGGCGCACCGACGGGGGGGGATTCGGGGGTTGTAACCCCCCCCCCTGAGGCCGACTTAACCCCCCCTTTGTTTAACCCCTTTTCTTTCCTTATGCATTTGAGTACTGCAACTAAGATGTAAGACGCGCAATCGTCTGCACACTCGCAAAAAGCGCATTTTTTTGGACAATTTCCCGTGGAGAAATCGAAATTAGTGCTGTTTATTTTAGATGGTATTGGCAAACTGTCAACCCCCCCCCTGGCAGAGATCCTGGGTGCGCTACTGCGGTAAAGCACCAAGTATAACAACCACGATAAGGCAGACAGGGATGACAGAATGCCAACAGTTTACTGAAACATTGCCCATATATGGGCTGCAGTCAAGAAAACTTTTACAGATGCTTAGGGTAGAAAGCCTACAAAACGAAACAAAGACAACAAAAGAGAAGCTGGAAACAAGGGGAAAAACGGGGAACATTTCAGGGACAATAAATAGTTCATAGTTGGCACTCTGTTGTACTCGTCTAGTTTTTCCTATCATGGTTGTTGGTTGTATTCAGTGCATTACAAGATAGCTATTACAAGATAGCTTATTGACATAGACTAAGAAGGTTGTGTCGAGAAACGAGACCAACAGTGGTTTCATAATAAAAAATAAGTCAAGCAGCACTTGTGCAGCAGCAAGAAACTACGTACAAACTTGCGGCGACATGCAAAGAGGAATGCTCAAACAGGCGTGCAAACAAATGTGCGCTTTTGCATGTTTAGTGTGGTGTACAAGCGACTTTTGACCTGTGGACACACGGGGCAGATAGGAAGATGTGTTAACAAGCGTCTCAGTGAGCATATGAACGGCTGCACATTTGCAACACACAGTCAAAGCTGAACGAGTGAGCTGGAATTTTAAGGAGTGCTGTACCAACACTTCAGTTCAACTGCATTAGAGATAACAGGGCATTTTATATGAAAACGAGTGATAGGCTTTGCACAGGCCACTCGTCAGTTGTCTTCCTTGTACGTGAAGAGGTGCTGTTATGAATGTAACCAACCTGATGGTCTTTTTATCAATTTTTTGAAGTGCCAGTATAGAGCGCACATGACGAGGCATACTGCATAGATTCCTTTCGAAGCAGCAATGCTAGTTGACAGTCAGCACTTGGCCCTGACACAGCTATCTCTCAGATATGACTTCGTTTTTTGCACTGTTGCAATTATCAACCGCTAAGGAATGTATCAAGGTTCTGAAAGTCTTGCTTCACCACATCAGTGTGGGGGGTGCCACAATGTTCACTGTTCCAAGGCCAGATATGCAGTGTAGAGCAGGCATACTAAGATATAATGCAAAGTGGATAAAAGCAGCCAGTGCAAGCGCAGCTAGACCATTTTAACCCTGTCCTTGCTTAGTAATGTTGCACACAATCCACTGTGCATGATTCTCTGAGCAGCACGCAAAGGCCGCCCGTAAATCGCGGCTGGAGCAAGTTTGTATCACTGCACGTATGTTACAAAGTCACGTGATCAGAAAAACACGAAGGCCGGGTCAAGCTAATCGTAAACCGTCCTTTCGTGTTCACCTGTTCTTCTAGTACAGCGATGCCAACTAGCTCAAACAACCGCGCCTGGATCGCTGGCAGCGAGCAAACGGCGCACTTTTTCGAGACGTACGCGCACTTGGTTACTGCGAAAGAAACTGTCGTGCAGAGATCACGCGGAGCGCAGATCTGGGTTAACGGTGTATACGCTTCGTTCTTTTCTGCGGCTTTCCGACGCGCGCGACTTTCATCATTGAACGAGGTCAGTGACGCTGCGCCTACGATGTAGACCAGCGATAAAGAGATTCGCGATCGTCACCTTGAGCAGGCAGCCTTTTCGGGTGCGCGCAATCGACTGGCAGCGGTGCAGCCCCAATCACCAGGCCACAAGCACGGCGGCCAAATACGCATACATGCTAAGTCAGTCCAAGCGGGGAACTGCGTCCGCCGTGGCAGAAAGCGGCAATCCACTAGCGGGAAATGCCGCGTAGTTTCGGTCGTCCAGCAGTGAATATTCGTACTAGCTGACGATACGCGCCTTAATCGCGAAAACGCTGCTTACGCAAAACGCGGAACTCACGAAGGCACTGCTGCAGAAACAACGAAGCAACGGCGTTTTTCCTTTCATTTTAGGGGGTTTAGGCGCCACATAGGGAGTAGCACCCGAGCATGTGACACCCCTTTGAGCGCTGCATGAAAACACGCAGTGGTCACATCGATTCTCGACCAGCGAGATGACAAGATTGCCGCCTTTTCATAAGGACTGCCGTTTCGGTCATCGCAAAACAGAACGAGATCTCGTAATCACGAAGCGATCGCGACGAACGGGGGCCATGAGGTCAACAGCATGCGATATAAAGAGCGAGCTCCCTCAGCACACACAGCTCATGCGACGCCGTTTACCTCTCCGCTTCAGCACTACCACCCGGGTGTCTTCAAGCGACGTGACATGGCGAGCAGCGCGCAATTGCCGACTCTCCCGCGGACTCCCGAACACCTGCCGACGACGCGGGTTTCAAGCCCGGCTCAGCAGACCACATCAACGCACAACGAAAACCGCTGAAAGAAAAACACACGGGTCAGCCTCCTACGGGACAGTAGCCAGCGAGCAACTCGTTCGGAGCTCGTTCGCTGATAAACCTCGCGGCCTCGCGCGCCACGAGAGCCAGCGAGATCTTTTTGTACGCGCACGGAAGGGTAGTAAAGATCCGCGCGTGCTAGTTGTGCAGCTTCCTCTAGTGTCTGATCATAGACACTACAATAAAATGTCAACGTAGCTAAAGAAAAACATTTTTACTTAATTAAACATATACTAAAGCGAACTGTAACACGTTTTTACAATAATGTTGAGACTTTGCGAACTTTTTTGTTTGTTTGCGTGCTATAAAATATTATAACATTGTGCGTACAGGACCATTGACGCCGCCAACTGCGCGTTCCGCTACCTTCGCTTTCTTTCGTCTCCGTTCATGGACTCGTTTCCTCTTCCACTTCCTTTCCCCCTTTCTGTATCATCTGTTTCGCTTGTCAGCCAGCTTTAAATGCGCACAGTTTTTATCGTTCCCCGTGCTGTGCTTGTGTCTTGGCGATCACGTTGTCTCGATCGGACTGCTGTGGATGAAACCCTTTCACTACCACGCGACGACGCGCCATCGGCAATGCAGTACGTGCTGGGCCGAGTGCGCAGTGATATAGGCGCCGCAAGCCCTTCTCCGTGATGTGCAGGCGGACGACGGTTCGGATCCGTTGACCCCTCGCTCGAATAGGCGCCTCTTCCTATCTGCCACGCCATGAGCCACCAATTGTCCGGCGACATCATTAACCTGAACGTCGGGGGAACCAGGTGAGCATGGAGATCGCGGATGTCCCCGTCTCTTTTAGGCTTCCTTCGATGCCGACGACGTCTTGCAGCGTTTGACAGGACGGTAGAGGGACCCGTTGCGCTAAAGTCGTGTCTTGGAAGTTTCCTAGCCGACTTTGTTCCTCTTAGTTGCGTCCAAATTATTGCGTGATGATGGAATGCTCCGACGATTGAGTTGCCTTCTCGAGTTTAAATATTTAAACGACTGCTTTGCGTTCAAACGTTTCGCTGTCTACAAACATTCCCGACATTTCGCTCGCATTGATTTTGGCGTCCTTCCCTGTCACCTGTTCTTTTTCATACGCTGGAGCCTAAATGTTATCAAATCTTATATATATATGTATAATTTTTTTTCAGAGCACACCTTTCTTTTGCAGCAAGCGTCAGTGATATTGTACTAATTAATAATTAACCAAGCGACTCGCTCATCGGGAATCCTTTAAAATGCAATGTTTAATTCTCAAGCGCAGTTAGAGCAACTCGTTTACTTCAGTCTTTCTTGCGCTACAAAGCAGGACAGCTGACAAGAAAAGACAGCACAGGCACAACAACCAACTGAAGTTTAATTTGGCCATACATTAATTCTATACGTCGTCCCATCTTGGCGTACTTGGAAAAGACATTACTTGTGTACCTACTCACTTGCGCACACTAGCATGAGTGGGTGGGTTTCAAGGGATGAAAATTTTCTGCAGAAGCAATAATTTTGTAGTGTGTGAACCACTGTAGGCACATTTCATCAAAAAGAAGAGCACCAGCTGTATTGACAACCCGGTGATCACATCTTGCAAAAGCAAGGAAGCAATTGACCATACACATGCGCCGAAGCACAGAAAAGACATTTGCGAAATAAAGTACGTGTATTTGTTTACTTTATTTCATTTACATGGTTTGGGCTGGCTTTAGAAACAGAGCTGTAAGCAGGAGTGGGCAGTGAGACAATGTCTCTCTGAATAAGCAAGCACACTGTTATAGTGCACACTATAAAAACGCTCGGAACTCACAATGGGGAACAGAATTGTGAAATTCAGTACACAAGTACAATTTTACTATATATGACATACATTGAAAGAAATAACGTAACAAACTTCATAACAAAATGAACAGCTACAGTGGCAAAATAAGATTACAAATCTTTAAGCTGTGCTAAAAATGAAGGCATACGTGGTGCATACCCACCACATCACTCGGAAGACCATTCCGCTTGCATACATTTTGAGCGAAAAAAGAACCCCTGTAGGATGATAAAAAGTGATCAGAATAGTGAGCACTTTGAAAGTTGAGCAACTGGTAATAGGAATAAACAAGAGTAACGATGAGCCTGAAAGCGCATTTCGGCAGCGAGTACTTGAGCAACAGCACTGTGTTTGCACAAAAGGCAGGAAAGGAAAAATATCTGCACAAAAACATTGAAACAACACGAAAATGGTTATCTTGTTAATTACTTTGTTTGTATACAGGAATGTGCATATCGCACTTAAGATTTGTGCTTACCACTGCTCTGTTATTGCTCAAATTTCGCAGAAAGATACCATTTTAGGGTCTGTGTCATTCAATGTAACACCTCGCACCTTGCCTTGTCTTTAAGGAAAAATATCACCAGCCCCTCCCCTGTCGAGAAAATGGGGGTGAGCGAAGCTTGTCCTGTGTGTACCTGACCTACTACTTTCCCGTAGTTATGAGACGTGCACCACCGTTGTCAGGTTCCTGGAGGGCAAGACGACGCTGTCGCAAGCGTTAAGCTTCGTTTGTCCTGAACTCAGGATTGGCAGTATGCACCACACGCGGCCTTCCCATCCGGTCACTGAAACTGATCTGCGTCCTTCCCTTTCCCTCCCCGCGACACACCAAACAACCCTGATTGGTCGTGATCTGGCGCCGGCGCAGTCTTCCCCACACGTGCTGACACCACCACCTACATCACCAGCACTTTTGAGGCAATACGTTTCACTTGAAAATTGCACTGCCCATGCACCCCGTACAGATGATAAACCAGCGGAGCTGAACTGTGTGGCTCCGGTATCAGCCACACGTGATTTCTTTCATTCTCTCTTTCTTTCCTTCCTTCCTTCTTTCTTTTTTTCTTTCATGTCCCTAGCTCATACCCGCATATCCAATGCAGGTATGCACCACACATTATTTTATTATCGTTAATTGTGACATAACTGACGAGCATGTGATGTTATTGATGTCATGACCTATCAGTGATGTCATACATTTGTACTCTTCCATGCCAATTTTGATTTATACCGCGAGTTTTTGAAAGGTTTTCGATTGGGTTTTAGCGTGACACCACCACCGCCGCCACTTGTGAGGCAAAATCGCTTGAAAAATGCAAAGTTACTTTTGTTTATGAGGATGCAAATGCTGCCAAGGCGACACTCGCATAACCTTGTGTCACCGCCTGTTGGCAGCTGCAGAAAGCAGCCGTTCAGGGAGGGTTGCCTCATGTTGGCAGCTCCTCTGGAACACGCGGCAATCCTCCCTGGAAGAATTTTCAATTGTCCAGTAAGATTTGTCAAGTTTACAGAATGTGGAGTCAAAGTGAGAACTCTTGCACGAACGTCGATATGATAACATCAACTATTTTGTGTCTAGCATAGTTGAAAAGCACCTGTTCGTTCAGTTGAAAAATTTGCCTGATTTGAAACACCGTGGAAAACAATGAAAGAAGGGAAACCCTCTACATGACAACACGCTGACACCGAAAGCCTGCTCCAACTCATTTTACTAGGACAGTTTATGCATGGTATTATTCAAAAGTCGCAGCATAGATTCAATCTGAAATGTTTTGAAGAGATGTGTGCGACACATTTTCGATATGATTATACTATCACTGCTACTACTTTCCATGGGCTACCTTGGCATGCACAACTGTACACATGGTGGCTGAAGGGGTTCTGAAATCTGGTAACTTGTGATGTTGCCTTCTTGTTATACTGCATGGGTAATGACCAAACTAATTTAAGGACTGTTTTGCTCCACTAAGCAAATCACACCCAATAGAACAAACACTTCACGTCTTCTCTTTCTCTTGACTAAAATTAGTTCCAACTATGGCTGCCACACTTTGGAATTTGCCTGGATCACAATTGTGAACAACTCCTCTCATACTGTCATTCCACAAAAAGGTTTTAACCCTTTCAGACGCCACATAATTTTGTTGATTGAACACTTACTTTCACCACATTTCTTGCATCTTCTAAATGATAGAAAGTGTACAGCTGCAGAAAAGATTAAGAATTTTCATTTCTTTAGTGAGTTTTCTAAGTTTACAGGATGTGGACTCCATGCAAAAGCTGACTACAGTAACATCAAATATGAGAACATCAACTATTTCTTGTTTTGAAAAGCACTTATCCAGCCGTTTGGAAATTATGCCTGGTGCATGACATTGTGAAAAACAATGAAAGACCTGCTGCATACAGCAGCATGCTGACACTGAGCAAAGACAACCAACCGTCTACCTTCCCACTCATTTTGCTAAAACATTTTGCACAAGTTATTCAAGATTGCAGCACAATTCCTCTCATAAGTGCTTCAAGATGTATGTGGCACATTTTGAATATCATTACTTTCATCAGTGCTTTTGCTGATGAGTCACTATCTTGGTGTACGCAGCGTCGGAAAGGGCTAAATCTCTTTTTAATACTATATAATTCATTTATTGCTTCCTAAAATTTATGATATTGTGATTATCATGAAATATGTAATGTATACTCTAATCAAATGTGCCCACCGAACAGGACCCTTTAGCAATCTTATTGGGTTCTGGAAAGTGTCTATATATGCGTGTGTATGCACTGTGTACAATACAATTTAATGCAATAAAAACCGAGCAATTCCTGTGTTAGTGTGCGGCACTGAACAACTTGGTTGTCTCCCTAGGTTTGCCACATCCAGGCAGACACTGACATGGGTGCCCGACTCCTTCTTCACGAGGTGAGTTCATCTCTCTGTACTACGCCATTTGATCACATAAGTACCGTACAGTGTGGACGGGGAAACAGCCGTCGCCGTAGCACTATTGGTAGTGCAACGCACGCATAATACAGAGGTTGTGGGTTTGGCCCCCAACGGTAGCAGTTATTGTTCTGTCCACTTTCATTTCCCTTAATCTTATCATTTGTACAATTCAATTAAAACTACAAATTACCTTCCCTATGCTTTCCTTGGTTTTCGTTGTCTCTTGACTTCACATGGTTCTAACAAACAAAAAAATTTACCGACGATTACGATACTCCCTAATGCGAAATTTGAGCTCAGCTATATACGTGTTTTGATCTTGCAATATATTGTGGCAAAGAATTTGAGAGAGACATGTAGCAGAGTTGGCAATCATCAAAAATCTGATCTGCGGGTCAAGTGGTTGGCTTTTATACATGACTCATCGAAGGTTCCACTGTAATCGCTGGTGCCCCTTGGCTTCCAGAAAGTACTACACAATTCGTGTCGCACATACAATCAGATTACAAAACAATCGCAAACCATGACAATCAAAATAAGCGCGAACGAGACCAAACCAAGCAAACTGAACAAGTGTGAGCGAGAGCTGACACGAGCAGACGGTAGTACGAAACGAGCGGTCCGGTTGCAACCAGGTTAGAGTACGCAACGGGCAGTTGGGCAGGTTCACATGAAACCAGTTTCCCGTGCACAAGTCGCTGAAGGAGCCACTCTAATTGGTCTCCGACGTTCGCTCCAGAAATGGGCCATTCAGAACTGCACTCTCATATCGAGCCCCTCGGTTCCCCGTCTTCTCGTTCATGTGAAGTCACTAGCACAAGGATGAGACAAATCCATGTTCTGCCCATCGTTATGCCCTTCGTAGCTTAACGACGGCAGCACCACAGTGCCCTCTAGTAATTTCAGTGGGGATCTCTGTACATAACAGGCAACACTTCAGAGGCTTCTCTCACTGTTCCCATCCACAGCCAAAAAGTAGTCTCATTACATATGAAAGAAAGACATTAGGTACGCACCATGTAACTTGATGTAAAATTAGGTGCCATATTTTTATTATTATGTCAGAAATCGGACATATTTAGTATTCCACGGGAGTCATCGGAGATCTGAACCGTTTTGCCACTAAACGAGTGTTGTGACATGTTTCTGCGTTCAGCGACCACAGTGCACCACTTGCCTCTTTGACCAAAACATGCTACTTCGCACGCTGGAAGCTCAAAGGAGCACACGTAATATGTGATTTGGCGTAACCTTACGTCAACAAGTTGTAGTTGCAATATGTGAAGTTGTTATTCCGTAGGAAGCATCACAATGTCGAAAATAACTGTGCTGTGAAATGTACAGAGTGAGACTTCTGCACTGCTTGCTGAGCTCCCACAATGATGCCTGCTACGTATGAAGCCAAGTATCATCTGCAGGCAGGGGTGCATCTGCCTTTTATCATGTTTGTGTGGCTGGCATTTTTTGGTAGACTAGTCTTCACTATTAAAGGTACACTAAGGCTAAGGTACACTATTAAAGGTATACTAAGTCGACGTGGACTGTTTAAATTCCATTCCAGAAACCTTGCAATGCTTGTTTTGTGCGAAGAAACATCTTAGTTTACGAGAAAATTGCATCTGAGGAGTCCGAATATCTTTATGGCAATTCAAATCTCCTGCCACGCCAACTGGGAAGTGGTGACGGTGCATACACCATCACCGCCCTTTGCTGCAAAAAAAGTGAGTGAAACGGCACCTGGCAGACGGCGGTACAATGCGCCACTGCAGCTGCTTTTGGTCAAGTGGCGTGGACTGTTTGGGCATCCCGCGACATCACATGGACGTATAATTATCTACTGCTTGCAGTTTTTGCAAGCTTCGCAAGCCAACAAAACCAGCGCAGCACTGCGATAACGGAACTACTGAAACTCGAAAGTGCGAGCAGCGCAGAGTCGAGCGTAACGAAACCTTTTGACTGCCCACATCGCTGTCAACTGTGTAATGTCAATGAGTTGTTTTTTCTAAAAATGAAATAGAACTGGTCAAGTAGCATTTTCTTTCGTTTTATAATACAATGCAATGATGATTTTATAATGAGTGGTTGACAGAATTTAAATGAGGAGTGCCTTATCATCAGGCAAATCCTTTTTTTTTTTAGAAGTTTGCCCAATGGCATAAGCTATTAAATATACAAATGTAGGCTGGTTTCGGCGATGAACGTCAATAGTGCTCGATGGTTGGTTCCATAGAGCCAAGAATCGTAGTCCGGTGATCTCGTGGGATGAAGGCCCACTGTTTGCAGATACTTGAATGTCCCGGGGGAGTCTCCAATCGTGCCCTGCATTTACCTCAACATCTCGATTACTAAGGCTCTGGTTGCTTAGAGATACACAGAGCACTAATCCATCACTTTAGCTTGACTTAGTATTTGCCTGTAGTGTCCCTTTAAGTGATGTCGTTAAGTTTGAAAGCTGCTAAATTTAGCTAGTTTTAGTCATGTTAACGACAACTTTGCCTTTTGGCAGTCTTAGCGCAGTCATGGTGACTCAAATTGCCAGTCCATTGACATGGTAAGATTCCTCTGGGCCTTTTGGCTGAGTGCAGTGCCTCAGCCCAATTTTATCCCGAAGGGGATATAGTATGTGCCTCCATTAGTCGCCAATTCGAAAGACATACTGAAGAGCTTATTAATATCTGTATTATTATTATTTTATTAGCATATTAGTGGCTTATTAGTATTATCTGCATCAAAGCTGTGTTTCTAGGCAGAGGACAATCTTCAGATCTCGTGTATCTTTTTAGAAAATCAGAGGTTGTTTTCCTTCTTCACATTTGAACTGTTAACTCACAACTGCAAAACATAATTTAAAGCTGTAGTTTCACACCCAATAAGAAATTTGCCTAAAGGAAACCAAATAAATCATAAACAAAGACAAAATTTAAAGCCAATCATCGTCATCATCACTTTGCAACTTTTCGTTAAAAATGGAGTTGTTCGGACTGCTATCTTGCAACTACTACGGGGCAAAAAAATTTTACCACATCTTTCACAACCTCAGTGGTTGTGAGATATTGCGCTGCTTAGCGTGAGACCCTTTTTTTTTAATTTCCACTTAGTGTGGCCACATTCTAGTTGACACAGGAAAAAAAAATAGTCAACCAAGTGTCGATGCTGAAGAAGACAAGGTCGACTTACAAGGTGGTTGGAATGAATCAATGAGTAGATGTTGATTTATGGGGTCACGATACGATTCACACATTTGGGGGAGACGGGCCTCGCAAGCTTCGGCCACTTTCTTGGCCCGGCTCGTGCGAGACGAGCTTCACGTGCATCGGCACTCTCACTGGCCCGTCGAGCATGCACAGCTTCAACGTGCTTCCGTTTCCTTTCTTCAGCTTCGACTGCTGCCTTGCGGTGTAGTAGTGCGCTGCCGTTACAAGACCCTCACACACACCATGGTCGTGCTAGGGCTGCATCAAGGCCAGCGCGCTGCTTTCGCGTCTGTGAGCGCTCGAGGACAACTGTGGGCATGCACACTCAAACTTATGTCCACGACTTGGGAGAACACACTACCGCAGCCCGACCTCGGTCCCGAACTCGTGCACTTCGCGCCTTCTGGCAGAGGACGCAGCACTTAAGTTAGATGGCACTTGGCTCTGGCATGGCAGTGAGCGACAAAGGCGCTCGCATCCCACCCTGTTTACAGCAACATTATTCTCATTTCTTAGGGGCGAAGCTCCTTATAGCGGCACCCGTTCCGTCCCCGTCGTCGTAGTAGTAGTGTGTAACCAGTAGTGTGTAACCAGTCTGAGAAAAATGAGAAAAAAAATTCCGAAGTTGTGTCCGTAGCGCGGAATCGAACCAGGGACCCCTCGCTTCCGAGCGCGCGGTGTTAGCCCACTACGCCACGAAGCGGACATGGACACACGCACCACGATGGCAATAAATACCCAACATTAACGAAAGGCCGCGTTTCTAGCGCGTTTCTAATGCGTTTGTGCTAGCGCGTTACGGCCCGTGTAAGAAGCTGGTGTAAGACGCTGTGGCCTCTCCGCCTTACCTTCAACGCGTTTCGAACGCGCTGCCCAAAGCGGTGGCAAGTCAAGTTCAAGTCGAGGAGCGTTTATGAATACGGGGGGTATACTCTCTCAGCAGTCATGTGATGGCGTCGGCAAACACGGTGCACGTTCCGGCATGTGTAAATGGCTGCGTAAGACGCTGTGGCCGCTCCCCCTTACTAGAGAGTACTGCACGTTTCTAACGCGTTTGTGCTAGCGTCCCCTTAAGCGGGAGATCCGATGATTCCCTCCGGAGCTTCGCCCACTCATCATCATTCACCCCGTGGATATGCTGTGATTTTTTATTATATCCTGACTGTATCCTTAGTTACTGACTACTGCTGTATGTTCTCAGCATGGAGGCGTATCATTCCATGCCATTGCCATGTTCACATACAACGTCTACGAGTCACTTGACAGTTTTTTTCTGAAAGTAGAGACAAGATGCACGGATAGGCTAAGCCCATGTAAAGTGAGCTAAGAAGAGCATGTCTTCAAAAGTATGCTTGTTTGGTTACATCTAGGCACACATTGAAGAACCCTAGGGAGTAAAATTGCATCCAGCAAGTTTTTTTTTCTGCTTTCACTTGTATGGCAAGTGCGCCCATCACGGATTTTAGTACTTGCAGTGTCAGCTGTGAGTCTTATGGACTTTTTTCTCATCGAAGTGTCTTGCTCAACATCATTGGTGCTAGTGCATTTAGGATGCCGATAAGCAAAATTCTTATCACTTATTTATGATGTACTTGCAGATCACACAAAAAGAGGTCCCATTTCATGAGGACTGAATTTTAAAACTTTCCATGTGAAACAATCATGTGAGCCATTAAGTAAGGTGACAGCAATAAACCAGTTCATGGAAATACAAAATGCAAAAAAAAAGTTACTGTGAAAATTGAATAATGACAATACAAACATCCCTTAACTGAGGCATAGCTTTGTGGCAGAAAGGGAATAAAGAACATGAAGCGTACAAAATACAATAAAAAATGGGACAAAAATTGCTAGCTTCATAAATACAGTAGTTGTAAGATAATAAGTGGCCACAGTAAAAGTTGTGTGTTTGTACCTTTTTATCTCACCTTCTAAGGTTGTGCAGTGTTCACAAATTTGTCATGGCAAGCGTAAGTGTGTTCGGTATCGAAGTAAATAATTTAGCACAGTTTGCTTTCCGTAGTTCATATGAACAGTTGACCGAATAAAATTGTTGTTCAACACAAACCTGATGGTACTGTTTTTGACAAAAATGGGCCATGCTGTTATCAGTGGTAGCTCGTCATTCGCAGAGATGAAAAAGAAAATGGTGTATTTGAAGTTTTGCAATCATGAAGATGTTGTGCAGATATAGCAGTGATTTTGTGTTAGCATAGGCTGACTGTAGGAGCCCTTCTGGCTCTATTTCTAGCTATCTCAATGGTCAAGGCAGTGTGATGGTATTTGACTTCGAGTTCACTTGCAGTTAAAATGAAATTGTGTAAAGCTTGACTTGCTGTGTAGTGTATTGATTGTAATTCTAGGCATTTTCTGAACCTCTTGCTTTCTTTTTAGCATGCTGAGTGGACGGATATCAAGCCATCGGGATGAGACTGGAGCCGTGAGTGACCGACTTGGCATGATAATTGGCTATCTTGCGCAATGTGGCCGGTCAAAGCCATAGCGTAGCAGAGTGAACTGAAGCAGACCAGTGCACAAACAGTTATAAAAGAAAATGAACACAACACTTGTTAGGTCATGTTGATCATTTTACCTGTTTATGATGTTTTAATTGATTGAACGAGAATTGTGATCAATTAGTCCAGCCGGCTTTATTTTGTTTATTTAGTATACTTATGCAAATTTCTACAGCGCCGTCATGGACATTATTGTGGGGGGAAATGCAGAAACAAGTACATCTTGTAGATAGATAATACAAAGTACATTGTGTGTGCTTGGCATATATAATGTAACTGTAGTAAAACCATCTCAAGGGGGTAACAGCGCGCACAGACAGGGACAGAGTGAAGAAACAACAGGACACTCTGTCCCCGTCTGTGTGTGCCCTTAAGATGCTTTCCAAACTAGCCCACCAAGCCATCCTCGTGTAATACCATATATGGCAATAAAACAAAGTGAGCTCAACAATTATTGGTGCTGTAAATATGTGCTTGAAGTACAGAAAAAAAAATGATTAAAGAGGCACAGTAACAATTTCCTTCAATAAGTGATTGTAATCGTGTAAAGTATAATATTGGAACACACTCATGCACCTTGGTGTTTATTACGGGGAATAACAACTTTTGAGCAAGCAACACCTGTCATTTGGGCAATGCCACTCAATTCTAATGGACTACAAAGACCCATGTTGCCATGCAGCATTGTGTAATAGATCAGCAGGGCAACATAATAAAGCGGCCTGCGATCCAATACATATAGAATGTGACATGACGGCAGCATTTCTTTGATCCAATCTGTTGACGGCTGTTCGATTTAAAAGAACTGCACCCAGTAAGCTACCACCCCATATTGCGGCACTTATCAGTGTTTGCTAAAGACTTACAATAACCCCTATTTCTAAACTTCTGTTTATTTAGCAGTGTGCAGGAAATCTGCACTTATGATACAGTGTAGACCGCTTATAACGTAAGTCGCCGGAGTCGCGAATATCCGCACTATAAGCGGTACCGCACTATAACCAAACCAACAATTTTCAAGGCCCGCACATATGCAAAACATCTGCAGCGAGCCGCCACGCGTATGCGACAGTCGAGGAATGCGGCTAGAACGTTTGCATTCAATTTACAGTCGAATCTCGTTAATTCGAACCAAATCACGTGGTGGCACCTCCGACCGGCATTTCTCCGGCACCGCCATAGAGTAAAAGCTTAGGAGACCCCCCTCAAGGTGCGTGCGAACAAAAAAAAAAAAAGAAAGAAAGAAAGAAAAAAAACGTAGCGGAAATTTCACCCTCTCTCAAATGGCAAGGTCGCCGATTCTGCGTTGCGCCGGAACATGCGTGTACGTGCCGACGTCTCAGCCACGCTACCGTAGCCACACGTAGAAAATGGCAGTGAAGCCTTCTTTCTCCTTTATGCTTCCTCTACTTTCTAGTCGCGTGTTGACCTTGCACGCTGCGGCTACGGCGCAGAGGGAAGCAGCAGCGCTGTCCCAGGCCGGCCAACGCCCGCTTCCCAATAACGGCAGAAACCGAAACTTCGGAGAGCTGGCGCCGGGCCAGCTGTAGCAGCGGCGCCTGCACGGCGGCGGGCGCGCCCGGTGACAGTCGAAAGTGAGGGAGGTACGAGGGAGGGCGAGGGGAGCCTCCGAAGCGGTGGAGTTGCCGAGGCGAAATCTGCTTCCCGGCCGCCCTTCCCCGTGCCGTGCCGGCGCCGCCCGCTCCCTGAAGTTTCGTTTACTGCCGTTTCGGGAAGCGAGCTAGGCCAGCCTTGGCAGTTTCGTGGCCCTCGCTCGCTATGCGCGCCGTGATATTTCACGACTCGCACTCAAGATTCTGCTTTCAGCCTCACTGGTTGTTCGTTCGCACCACGTGCCCTTCTCCTCCACTTCGTCTCTCTTTCTTCCTCGAGCACTCTTTGGGGCGGCCGTTTGAGGGGAGCGTTCGCCGTCTCCACTGACTTCCGTACTCCCAGGCAGCCGCACTGTAACCGGTATTTCGTTTCCCGCAACTGCACTATAAGCGATACGTGTATACATGGAGTGCTATGGGAAAATTAACGGGAGTCTGAAAAGACCGCACTATATCCGCTCCTGCACTATAAACGGTTACATTATAAGTGGTCTATACTGTATTTAGGAATGTACACATGTCATGTCCATTCATTGATGCTTGAGTTACGTCGAGTCAGTAGGCAGTGGGCCGAGTGGCACAAAAAAATTGAGTAGGAATTTCTGAGGAATGCACGTTCCGCGAAAATTTGCTGCACGCATGCATGCACGCACACACAACAAATAGCATTCAAAATGCTGCTTTCTACTTCAGATCTTCATCGACCGGGACCCCAAGCTGTTCTCCGTCATCCTGAACTTTATGCGAACCAAGGACATCGACCTGAGGTGTGTCTGCTTGATACATAAGGGAAATGAGATGGCCATTATTTCATTAGCTGCAGGACATTCCGGTGAAAAATATTGTCGCCCATTAGCTGTTTGCTTTGTGGTGCACTTACTGCATTCGCTTGGCCATTTTTTAAATTCAGAAAGCAGATTTGATTCTTGCTGGTGTATGGCTGTACTATCGTGGACAAATGAAATTCAAACAGGAAAGTATAAAACCCCTGAAGAGGGGAGATCTGCCTTGAGAGCTCCCATCTGTGTACATTGGATTGAAGAATTCATTTTGCTTGGCATCAAGTTGGTGGAATTTGAAATAAAATTTAAATCAGGACTGCCTGTGGGGAGCATATTTTACAGCAAAGCTGTATATGGCTCTATATCGCAGAAACTATCATCATCAGCAATGGCTCGAGCGTCGTCTTCTTCCACAGCTGGCTTCATTGCCGCTCCTCATTCCAGCGTAGAATTTCACTTCTCTTCTGTTGTCGTAATGGGGGAGGCTGCGTTCACGGGGGTATGAGCCATTCATTGTCTTACGTGATGGATAGATTTAATTTTGAAGCAATTTAACTTTGAAGAATTGCAAGCAGCAATGTGACAACAACAGACTGCGGGCACACCGTCAGTGACATCGTCCTCTCCGTTGCGGCCGAAAGTGTGTGTGACCTCATTAAGAAACGCAAAGACATAGCCAATAATTGAGAAAGACTTTAATGTACCGTCGAGATTAAACCAGTGATAAACTTCAGGGCTGCACGTTTCAGCTTCGCTGGTTAGCCATCTGTACGGAGAGCTTGGGTGGTGATATTTTTTATTTACGTCAGCAACTTTTTCACAAAAATTGCTGAAAATTGGCAAATTTTATCCATATGAAGGAATCAGCTTTACTACTTTCTAAGTCAGTAATAAAAAACATAAATCACAATTTTGTGAACTGTATTATATAACATATATAAAGTGGCCAAAATTGATAAATACGCATATTATGAATTTGTTTCAAAGAAGTATTGAAGCACTCATGTAAGTAGTATAATTATTTTACGTAAGTTGTAAATTAATATTGAATGTATTTGTCTGCTTTAAAAAGCCTAACAGAGACAGCTCACAGAATTGTGGTATGTTTATGGTGCACGGTTGTGGACTTGCTAGCATTGTGGTTCAACTTTTCTTTTCTTTTTTATTTTTAGTTTGATGCTGTAAAACAGACTTCTGTTTTCGCTCTGATCAAAGCGTTTGTGTGCATCACATGTGTTTGAATAGGGAAATTTAGAGTTGACCCAGAGCTCAAGCTACTGCTTAGTGTTATAGCTTGAGTGACATTTCGCACTACTATATCTCCAGTTTCCAAATCTGGTGTTGGCTCCAAACTAAATTTGCAAGCCACAATAATGCCATCATTGTGTCAATTGGTAATAGTGGGATGAAATAGGGTGTTTTAATTAGCCCTAACTTGTTCCTGCCCGTGATAGCATACGGACACTTGCAAAAGAGCAGAAGATAAGTCTTACAAGATTGTTCATTCCCACATGCTTGCTGTTGAAATATCTGAAATGCTGGGGGACCTACTTTAAAACAGTGCTTGTATCGTACAATCTAATGTAAGGAGCGCACTTTCGGTGGTATCATTCTTGAATGTGCTACTCTGTTTAAGAAGCGAATCAGTGGGGAATTCACACCAGCATTGTGTGTTGATGTGGTGAGCCTCCTGCACATTTTGCAGTTTTGAACAGACAGGCTCTAGTTCTCCCAGGGCTTATGTCAAGGCAAATGTCCCATGTAATGATTGTACGTGTTTTGGCCATGTACACTGAACTATGCAGAATTTTTTTTTATGTGAGTGCCTTGTGAGTATCTTTGGTCCCCAAATTGGATTGGAAGCCCACTTGGGGACCTTATCAATCCACCTAGAAAGATGCCGTGTCTTTTCTGTTTACATGCTTATGGTCAGAGTGACACAAGTATGGTGTACATTTTATGTGTTACATAGCTTTCATAAGAGGCTTCGTATATCCCCTTGGAAGCTAGTTGTGGTGAAGTTACACTTTAATAAAATGCCGACAACTTCTATCTTGCAGAGACCTGGACATGAGTGTATTGCGCCACGAGGCCGAATTTTATGGCATCACACCCCTGGGTGAGTGATTCAGAATGTGGTTCAGGGTGGCACTGCTCACGTTACTAACCGAATGTTGTGGATTAAATTCACATCTGAGACTGCCCTGCTCACAGCACTACTGGCTCTATCACACCTGTGAATGGCCCCCACAAGGCACATGTGTGCGTGGAGCGCCAGAGTAGGTGCGATGGCATCTGCATAGGGTCTTGCGTAGCCCCTATTCTTTGTGATATTTTTCTGGCCAAGGTGGACGATGCACTAGAACAGGTGCTTAATGGGGGGCCGGTTTTAAAAACCTTTAGGTATGTTGACGATTTTTTAGTGCTTTTGAAAAAGCAGTCCTCCTCCACCTACTCCTCTATTGTAGGTGAAGTTTTATGTTCTTTTAGCAAACATGGACGAGGGTTGCGTTTCACCCATGAGCTCCCGGATTCTTCTATTTTACAGTTTTTAGACCTTAAAATCACGTTCTGTGAAGAACACGTTTGCTGGGGATACTACCCACGGGCTAAGAAGGAACTGCTGCCCTATGACTCGGCACATTCCAAGACAATTAAGAGAGGGATAGCGGTGACGTGTATGGAATCGGCTCTCCAAAAATCGTGCCCACATCAGATGACGCCTAGTTTTAATAATCAGGTAAGCCGTCTTTTGGCTGCAGGGTTCCCCGTCTCGGTCTGAAACCCTCCTTCAAAAATTCAAGCGTGGAACGGGAAGTACAACGGCGGAGGATCACCGGAAGGCACATAGACCTGAGGTGGTCCCTTACATCCATAAACTTTCCCACAATCTTAAAAAGGTGGCAAGTAGGCAAGGCATGCCAATTTGTTTTTCTGCCCCAAATAAGCTTGGACAGTTGTGCCCACGTATCTGCAACACCAGTAAATGTGGATGCCAGAAGAACCACCAATCGCCATTCGTCAAATGTTCCACTGGAGTGGTTTATTGCATTCCCATGTCATGTGGGAAGGTTTACGTCAGCGAAACTGGTCGCTGCGTCAATGACCGTTTAGGGGAACACGCTCAAAAACTTAAAAAACGAGATGACAAATACGCACATATAGTTGCGCACGTTAGCATGTGTACTGATTGTGAGGCCCTGTTAAAAGAGACAAAGATTCTAGGAAAGAGTAGTGACAAGACCGCGCGCTTCAGTTTGGAAGCCTACCACATTAGGAAGTTCGGTAGCAAGTGCTTCAGCACCCCTTCCCTTGCTCTCTTTGATGCTGAATTTGATCTTCTCGATGCGGCTATCGGGGTTTCAGATTAGAAATAACAATAATTGTTTGCGTCTTGTTGCGCTTGGTTGGCTGCTTTGCACTTGCGTTGTTTCAACCTGGCATATAAAAGGTGCGCTATCCTTGCCAATAAAACCAGTTGTTAGTCAGCGCTTGTGTGTACGTGTCTCCCTTCTTGTGGTCGTCTGTTTGTGCTTTTCCCAAAGTTTCAAGAGTAGGTGAGCGAGGCCCTTTTAATTACACGCAGTCCAGCGGCCCGGGGCAGTGTTTTGCCATAGCCACCTCTAGATTGTGGCCACTGGATGCTGTCAACGAGGAACCCTTTTATTTTTTCCTTGCTAAAGAGGCGCAAGTTTGTCGTACGTTTCGTAAGCCCACGCAAGACGTGTTCATAATCCGACGTTTTCGGCGTGCGGGTGAACGTCGCTTGCAGCTAGTCACGCTATGTCGCTTGCACTGTGCCAGCCAAAATGCCATCCCCTCTATACCGCGATGCGCGCGCCGTCGGCTGCTCTCCTCGGAGCATGCACAGAACGATCGCCAACCCGCACGCCATTTTGAACGGCTGTCTGCACCGTCGGCGAAGCGGCGTGGCCGCGTTTTAGATTGCATGCTGCCGCCGCTCGCCTAAGATAGGAAGAGCAAGCCGTGCGGCGACACCAGCGCGGCCTACGTGCTCCCACGCACTAGCACTCTCCCCATCCACGATGGCGTGGAGTTTGAATTATTGGTGATGGTGCTAATTTCAGTGGGAATTAGTGGGATGCATTATTTATTTATTTATTTATTTATTTATTTAACAATACTGCTGATCTCACACGAGATCATAGCAGGGAGGGCACATACATGAGTACGGTGTAAAAGATACATAAGACAGGTATGTAAAACACAACGCAATACAGTGTTACAATAATTATTCATCAAGTCAACTATAACAATATAACGGACGAAAGTACTTGGAACACAGTAAAAGTAAGTAAAACAAAACTAAGTCAGCAAAAAGAAAGGGAGCACAATTGTGACGCAAGTGCGAAATCAGAATACATAGAACGTAATACAGTTCAAAAATGTACATAATGAGGTGTAAGATTAGTGATGAACAGCTATGCACGTATTATTTCCTCGACCAATGCTAGAAAGTTTCCCAAAGTCTGAGTGCTCGTGACTGAAGGGTCCAGTTGGTTCCACTCTCTGATTGCACGATTAAAATAAGAGTATTTAAAACAGTTTGAGTTGTACCTGCGTTCAATAAGGGTATGAGGATGTTTGTGACGTGTAGGTCTTGTACGGGAGAAAGAGATAACTTTAGATGTGTCAATGTTTATTTCGCCATGAATTAATTGATACAAGAACTTCAGTCGGGCTAGCTTTGCTCGATTTTGTAAGGTTAGCATACCAGATTGCTTTAGTAAGCTAGTTGGTGAGTCAGTTAGCTTGTATTTATTAAAGATAAACCTTAAGGCCTTTCTCTGCACCCCCTCTAGTCTGTCAATAAGTTCGTTAGTGAAAGGAAACCAAACAACGTTAGCGTACTCAAGGATTGGTTGAACAATCATGCGATAAGCCAACAGCTTTGTGGCAGGTGGTGCCAGGCGAAGTCGTCTTCTCAGGAAGAACAGTCGCTTTAGTGCAGTCGATGTAATGTTTTCAACATGCGTATTCCATCGAAGATCATGGGATAACGTTAAACCCAAGTACTTATGCTCTAAAACCCTAGTCAGAGGCGTGTTATTAATGGTGTAGGTGAAGTGCGATATTTGTTTCTTTCTAGTTATTGTTAATGTTACCGATTTCTGTGCATTTAGTGTCATCTGCCACTCCTGACACCAAATGAAGACCGACTCTAGAGCATTATTTAGAACTTCATGATCGTTATTAGAATTAATTTCACGATACAAGATGCAATCATCCGCAAAAAGACGGATATTTACTTGACACCTAGCAGGCAAGTCATTTATGTAAATAAGAAATAAAACAGGTCCCAGGACGCTACCCTGGGGTACACCGGAAGTTACAGGGGCTAGGCTAGAAGCTTCATTATTTATTTGAACGAACTGTGATCGGTTAGCGAGGTAGTTTTCAATCCAATCAACAACAGGACCGTCACCTATTGTTGAACGAATTTTTTTAACTAGTTTTTTGTGGGGTACGCGGTCGAAGGCCTTTGCAAAGTCTAGTAAAATTAGGTCTATCTGTTGTCCATTGTCTATACATTGAGATATGTCGTGCGTTAGTTCTATAAGTTGCGTGACTGTCGAAAGTCCTCTCCGGAAACCATGCTGACACGGTGATAGTATGGATTCTTCGTCAAGGTATGTGGTTATGTGTTTTAGGACTATGTGTTCAAGAAGTTTGCATACAGTCGAAGTTAGTGAAATAGGTCTGAAATTTGATTCCTGAGAAGCGCTTCCAGATTTATGAACTGGGACAACCTTGGCAATTTTCCAATCTGCAGGAAGAGTACTGGTCGTTAAAGATTTCTTAAAAATTAGGCACAGATATTTAGCGCTCCATTCAGCATATCTCACAAGAAATACGTTGGGTATATTGTCTGGCCCAACAGATTTTTTAGTGTCAATTTTCAGTAGAAGGTTTAGTACCCCTGCTTCAGTTATATTAAGTGGGCCAATACGTGTGCGGGCGCACGGCTCTACGTTCGGAAGCCTCCCGTCATCGATATTAAATACTGATTGGAAATAAGTGTTAAAAGAAGTCGCGGTGTTTCGGTTGTCGGCACTAGAAGTTGTAGGGCTGTCATGCTTCTTAGGGTTAAGATAATTCCAAAATTTCTGAGGTGCGGTCTTCAAGAAATTAGGAAGAGTATTGGCGAAGTAGTTAGCTTTAGCGTCCTTAATTTTAGATTTCATATTGAAAATGGCTTCACTCAGCCTCTGCCTAGTTGTGTGCACAGTGTTTACTTTTAGCCTTTTTCGTAGCCTATTTACTTTTCGTTTCGCCTGTATAATTTCACGTGTAATCCATGGATTAGCCGTGTTTGATTTTTTTGTCTTACTTGGCACGTACGTACGAGTGCAAAAAAATAAGATGTCTTTGAACTTACTCCACAGGACATTAATGTCTGTAGAGGCAAGCTTAGAAAATTCCTCAAACTTAGCATATTCAAAACTAAGGTGGTCGAGCAAAGCATTACATATTGCTTTCAATACATTGTTGGACACACCACGGTGGCTACTTCGAATTAACGAGTTCTGAATTAACAAGCTTTTACTGTATTCCCTTCAGGCATCCATTAACTCTGATAATTAAAAATTTAGTTTCAGCTAATTTCTTGCATCTTCAAGGTCATTAAAAGCGTACAGCGGAATAAAGGATTTTCAATTCTTCAATGAGTTTTGTGGAGCTTTCAAACTGTGGACTCCGTGCGACTACTCTGCACAGGAACGTCAGATGTGAGAACATCCAGCTATTTCATGTGCTTGTGTAGCATTTGGGTGAACTGCACGAGGACGGGTCAAGGAAGGAAACAAGCATGAGCACAGTGTTTGTTCCGCACAGTTCACCAAAAAGTTTATATGCACCACCAAGCCCAGCCCTTCTTCATGTAGCATACTTGGAAAGGACATATATACAGTCACTAGAACCATATGCCAGATGCAAGACAGTGTGGAAAACAGTCGGAGAAGTAAATCGGAATGTGGTAGGCAGAACACAAAAGGAAAAGAATGTACTATGGTGCTGAAATGGCGGTCTTCTTTTTCTCTTCTGCTTGGCGCCTAGGACATCGCGAAGAATCTGTGCCATCTGTCCTAAACTTCAATTATTCTTCAAAAGAAGTAAACTCGCTATTTGACTCTGAGAGCAAACACCGTGCCACATACCTTAAAATATGTTTTGTTAATACAGTTTATGCATATTATGCAAACTCTCAGCACAGGTCCGATAATATGCCTTTCAAGGGGTTTGCGACAGGTTTTGAATATGAGATTTTCGGCGGTGCTCTTGTTTTTGAGGCACAATGTTGGTGGGCACAATCCCCTGAAGGGGATATCTTCAGTTGTCCACCCGCTAACAGCTTCGCTGCAAAACCTCAACTGTCTTTGATGCTGCTAACACCTTTGATGTTTAAAGCAAAAGCAAGCTTGCATTTCCTACAGAGTTATGGTGCAACTGTCACAGGGCTCGGGATTAATCTTGGCCACCTGCAAGTACACCTTAACCCATGTACCCGAGCATTTTTTCATTCCGTCCCCATCAAAATGTAGCCGTAGTGGCTGGGAATCAAAGCTTGTGCTCAACACCATAGCCATTGAGCCAATGTGCCGCATTCTAATACATGTTATACTGTATATAAATGTCCTATAGACTCCCTTTGTGTTTTCGTTGCCCAGCACGATGTAAGGATTCTATTCTTATGCTATTCTTTCTCGCATTTTGGCAGTAGTCTGAGTGGTAGACACTTTGTCCGCATCACTGGGAATTGGCCAGCCATGAACAGCGACTGATAAGCGAAGAATAGATTTGAGCAAAAAGAAACCGTAAATTGTATTGGCCCTTTCTATTTGTATGAATGCATTATCGTAGTGCAGTACCATCTTCCTGGTGGCTTTAATAGAAACTGTGCAGTCCCAATCATGGCTAGTTATGTGAAACCTGCTAAGCAGCCATGAAGTAAACCTATTCTGTCTGACTGCTGCATAGTATCCATCTCGTGAAATGCCTTGCAGTGAAGCGGCTGATCCTGTGCGAAGACCTGCACCAGTCCTCCTGTGGCGATGTTCTCTTCCACGGCTACCTGCCCATGGCTGGTGAGCTTTGCACGAGTCTCTGCATTCAGAGCTACTGGTTGCCAGAAGCTCCTCTGTTCAGTAAACACGGAGACGTGAAGGTGTAGAAAATGTCCGTAGCCTTTGCCACCTGTGAATATGGCCCTTTTGTCATGGCAACCTGAAACAGTGGCCAACCTGTATTTGAGACCTCTACGTAACGAAGTGGCAGCGGGAGACCTCCTCGAAATAACTAATTTTCCCCGCCGACAACCTAGAGATTTCGCCACAAATTTTGTCATTTTTGCGCGAGCAGCAACCGGAAGCACCTTCTCCGCCGCGATGGAATGCGAAGCGGCGGCGTCACGCTTGACGCGCTCGAATTCACAGCGAAAGCGAGGCGAGAGCGTGCATGCGCGAGGCGGACCTGCGTCCCTCGACCCGGCAATCTTGCCGCCGCGGGCATGACCTTTCCCCCTCCCTTCATTCAAACCTGATCCCGCCGCTTGCTGCAGCTGGCCTAACCCGCCGAGCCAGAACTCTCTCCTTTTCCAGTTGATGTTGTCGACGCACTGGTACGCACTATCAAACGTTGGCGGCGTGTGGAAGCGCCGCTGCAGAAGCAAGCGAAGTGACCTTCGTGCGGTTGTTTATCGCATCAACGCAAACTGAGTGCCGAGAACACACAGCACGCACAAAGCTACGAGCCGCCGACACACCTACACTGCCTAGACCCTACCCCAATGCAGATCGCTTTTAAGATATGGCCCGCGCGCCGCCGCACAGTACGCAGTTGATGCCAGAGTATAGTACAACGCCGCCCGCTATCCCTCCCCCCTTGCTTCCTCGCCGATGCCTCGAGCGCAATGGAAGAAGGCGCGCTTCCTCCCTGCTTTTCATGCGCGCGCGAGATTTAGACGCGGTCGTCGGCTCCCCTCGCACGTTTTCACTTGCACATACAGAATACGGCGCGCCCTTGGAGTTTATACGGGATATCTATGAGCCAAAACCAATTTTAGGGCCACAACGCGTCATAGACACCATCTTTATGTAGCAAATACGGATCTCAAGGGCCATACTTTTTCTGTTGGAAACCGAAAATACCTCATTGGGTTGTCGCCCCCGGCACTTTGGGCGGCCAATGCCATCGTCAAGCAACCAAGCCAAGTGACATGAAAAGTCAAAATGGCCACTCGGGCCGGCGCGGTGTGGCAGTTTGCAACGTATGATGCGGGAACGGTTCCACAGTTGCGACGTAACAGCGGGGTTACCAATGAATTGGGTTCTATGGGAGCTGTGCTGGAACCGGCCAAAAACGAACAGCCGGGAAAACACAGCCCCCGGGAACGTAACAGCGGGGTTCTACTGTAACACTATACGACTGCTACAACACCATCGTGACGCTCGCTCTTAGTTTTCGATGCCTCGCGCTTGTGCGAAATGACACGCGTCCACGCATCCGGTACCTGGTGCGACATTCCAGGGATGAGGGCTTCGACGAAAACGGAAAATGGGTGCGCGTTACAATTGAGGGCGCGTTAGAATCGGGTTTATACAGTAAGTGTTTCTTTTTCGAATTTTCATGCCGAACCTCCATATAACAAAATCCTCTTTATAACGAAGTTTTTTGGGAATTTGTCAATTTCGTTATATCCAGGTGTAACTGTAAACTACAGCCAATAGAAATCTTTCGAATAAGCCACCGGATTGCTCTCAGGAGCAAGCTTTAGCTCAAGTCCAACTTCTGTTTTCCTATTAAAATACATGCCGGCTCTGAAATGCCATCTTTAAACAACGCCAAGCTGAGTGCAATAATATTTGTTGCATTTATGAGACGAAGCTCAATTCAGCTGACTGCTGGTTGAAGAATTTTGATTTGAGGTCTCAAATTTTAAACAAAAATGGCCGGAAAGAATGATAAGCTGAAAACAATACTGGAACTGTAACGTTATCAACTCCATTATTTTGAAGCAACACAGTCAGGGTCAGGCCTCGTTATAATGAAACGGGTTATGAATTAGAGTACAGTAAAAGCTCGATGATATGATCACGGCTGATACGAATTTCTGGATGATACGAATTTTTCTGTGGTCCCAGCCGAGCCCCATTACTTTGCAACGTGCTAGAGAATGGTTGTTACGAATCGATTTTCAGCCTGCGTCGGTTGATACGAATAAACACCGCCTCACCGACGGCCGCAAAAGAGAACAGCGCGCAGTCACGCGCTTTCTCTCCTTCTCTTTTGGTGCGGAGGCGCGGCGCCGGACAGCGCGGACTAGAGCACTGCACGGGCTCGGGCTTACCCAAAAGCCCGGGCCCACGGGCCGGGCCGGGCCGGGCCGGGTACAGGAGTTTTTTCACGGGCTCGGGCCGGGCTCGGGCACGGCGTGTGCTTTTTGACCCGGGCCCGGGCCGGGTTTGGGTTTATTCAGGCGGGCCCGGGCCGGGCTCGGGCTTTCTGCGAGTTATTCTCGGGCTTCTCAACTCTGAACAACATGTATTTTTCGGTCTCTGGCCGGGTTCGGGCCGGTTTTGAGTCGGGCTCGGGCCGGGCTCGGGCTTAAGGTAAAGGGGTGGCAAGCCGGGCCGGGCGGGTAACGTAGATTATTTCCGGGCCTGGGCCGGGCCCGGGTCTCGCCATAAAAGTTTTGATCGGGCTCGGGCGGGCCGCCCAATGTGAAAACGGGCCCGGGCCGCAAAAATCAACCCGTGCAGTGCTCTAGCGCGGACTCCGCGACTGGGCGCGAAGAGTTTTTGGTGCTTTTGTACTTTTCCTCCTTTTCTGCGAGCCGTCAGATGGAGTGGCTGCTGCGCTTCGGGCCTCGTTCTTCGTGTTTGCCCCATTTTGCCTAGTCGCAGCGAGCTATGTCTCGCAAGCGGAAAGCACTCTCCTTTAAAGAGAAATTAGACATTCTTCGAAAGGTCGATGAGGATCCCAAGAGGAAGCGGACGGAGTTGGCTAAGGAGCTAGGCCTCGCAACGTCAACACTGAGCACAATTGTTACACAGCGAGACTATCATGAAAAACGTGCTTTCGTTCAATGTCAACGCGAAGCAAGCGAATTCGAACACGCTTATTTCGAACATACCGCGCAGCGACAATGCTCTTAGCAGCGCGCCAAATCACGCGGCGGCGCCTCCGACCGGCATTGCTCCGACACCACCATAGAGCAAAAGCTCAGGAGAGACCCCTCAATGCCGCGCGCGAAGGAACGGGGGAAAAAAAAAAAAAACCCGCGGCGGAAGTTTCCTTCTCTCTCAAATTGCAAGGTCGGCGTTTCTGCATCGCGCTGGAACAAGCGTGTACGTGCCGACTAGAGTGTTCTAGACAACCGTATTCTAGCACACACTAGTGCCGACGTCTCAGCCACGCGGATAAAATGGCAGTGAACTCTTCTCCTCTATTTTCTAGTCACATGTTGACCTTGCACGCTGCGGCAGCAGCGCAGAGGGAAGCAGCGGCGAGGCACAGTCGGGCCAACGAAACTGCCACGCCCGCAAACGCTCGCTTCCCGATAACGGCAGAAAACGAAACTTCAGGGGGCGGCTAAAATAAGCTGGCGCCAGCACGGCGGCGGGCGCGCACGGAGATGTGTGCACGGAGTCGAAGGTGAGAGAGCTACGAGGGAGTTGAGAGGGAGGGCGAGGGGAGCCACCGAAGCGGCGGAGTTGACGCGGCCAAATCCGCTTCCCTGCCGCCCTCCTCCCTCACCTTCGACGGTCTCCGCGCGCACCCGTGTGCTGGCGCCGCCCGCTCGCTCCCTGAAGCTTCGTTTTCTGTCGTTATCGGGAAGCAACCGTTAGCCGGCGTGGGCAATTTCGTGGCCCACGCTTGCTATGCGCTTCACGACTCGCACCGTTCATGCATCATGCTATGGTGCACGAATACTTCAAAAGTACGTCCTTTTAATTCGAACAAATTTTCGGGCCCCTTCGAGTTCGAATTATCGAGATTCGACAGTAGTTTTAATTGTGGTTCGATGATACGAATTTCGGCTAATACGAATATTTTTCGTGACCCCGTGAGATTCGTATCATCGAGCTTTTACTGTATAGACCACTTACAACGTAACCGCTTATAGTGCAGGACCGGATATAGTGCGGTTTTTTCAGACTCCCGTTAATTTTCCCATAGCACTCCATGTATACACGTATTGCTTATAGTGCAGTTGCGGGAAACGAAATACCGGTTACAGTGCGGCTGCCTGGGAGTACGGAAGTCAACGGAGACGGCGAACGCTCCCCTCAAACGGGCGCCCCAAGGAGTGCTCGAGGAAGAGAGACGAAGTGGAGGAGAAGGGCACGTGGTGCGAACGAACAGCCAGTGAGGCTGAAACCAGAACCTTGAGTGTGAGAAAATATCACGGCGCGCATAGCGAGCGAGGGCCACGAAACTGCCAACGCCGGCGAACGCTCGCTTCACAATAACGGCAGTAAACGAAACTTCAGTGCCGCTGCTTCCCGCTTCGTCGGAGCCGCAGCGTGCAAGGTTGCAAGGTCAACACGTGACTAGAAAGTAGAGAAAGCATAAAGGAGAAAGAAGGATTCACTGCCATTTTCTACGCGTGGCTACGGTAGCGTAGCTGAGACGTTGGCACGTACACGCATGTTCCGGCGCAACGCAGAATCGGCGACCTTACCATTTGAGAGAGGGTGAAATTTCCGCCGCGTTTTTTTCTTCTTTTTTGTTTTGATCGCGCGCGACATTGAGGGGTCTCTCCTAAGCTTTTACTCTATGGCGGTGCTGGAGCAATGCCGGTCGGAGCCGCCGCCGCGTGATTTGGTTCGAATTAACGAGATTCGACAGTACAGTGAATGCAAACGTTCTAGCCGCATTCCTAGACTGTTGCATACGCGTGGCGGCTTGGTGTGCATGTTTTGCCTATGTGCGGGCCTTGAAAATTGTTGCTTTGGTTATAGTGCGGTACCGCTTATAGTGCGGATATTCGCGACTCCGGCGACTTACGTTATAAGGGGTCTACACTGTAATAGACATAGTAACTAAGAAATCAATATTCCTTATTAAATTCCCATAGAAACCTATAGACCTACACGATGTTTGTAAACAGCGGTAGGCACCGTCGATATATTTTAGGCCCTATAGCGACGTCGCGTAGGCTCCGCCCAACGTTTGGCTCCGCCCACGTTCGCCGCCACCGCTTGCACACGCGGATGGCGCATTTTTTTTTAATGGGGTGGGGGAGCTAAAACCACGATTTCATTATGAAGCACACAGTAATGGGGGCGCCGGATTAAGTTTGACTACGTGAGACTCTTTAATGTGCACCCAATGCACGTTCTTGCATATCGCCCCCATCGGGATACGGCCGAACGAGACGCTAGGCCTAGCTCGTTGACCGCCGCAGTGACGGCCGACAGCGCTTGCGGCCTGGCCTGCTGCTCATCATTGTGCGCTTATTTTCGACAACACGATTAATGTGGGCTTAAATGAATCGGTTTTGTCGGTGTCGTTGGTGCGAATAACAAACTAAACGTAGTACTTGCAAGCCAGCCGAGCCGCCTCGCTGATACGGCTGGTGCTTCGGTTTCCCTCTGCGAGACGAAATGCCGTCGGGTCGTTGCTCCGGATCGCGCCAGTGGTTTAGTACTGGGCGCTGCTTTACGAAACGCGCAAATTCGAGATAGCTTTTCTATTAAGAACTATTTTATGTTAAAAACAAGCTGTAGCCGATTTTTACGTCGCCGTGAGCGGCGATAGAAGCGATCGCCTCGGCGATGGGACCGGCAAGGTACCGGCCCTACGGCGACGCCGCCTGTGTAGGCCTGCGCAATGTGAGCTAGCTGTTGTACGCGGCCGCCCGATCGCTCCAACTCTGTACTAACACCGTACATTTTGTTTCGCGCTCGAAATTTAACTAACACGTTTAGGCGCATTTATGACTTCCACACTGCAATAAACGCAGCTGTGACCCTGCTGCCTGCGTATGTGAACGTGTGATAAAATATTTACACTGCTGGTGGCTCAATTCTTTGAGATGAAAACAAATTCGAATGTGACGTGTTTTGTGGGGCATCTGCTCGCTCGACCTACATTCAAGGCTAATCCTAATCTAGCT
This sequence comes from Dermacentor silvarum, assembly GCF_013339745.2. Lineage (NCBI taxonomy): Eukaryota > Metazoa > Arthropoda > Arachnida > Ixodida > Ixodidae > Dermacentor > Dermacentor silvarum. The sequence continues at coordinate 167,861,199 of NC_051160.1, forward strand.
TTCCCACAGTGTGGCAAGCAATTATAATGGCACGCTAATAAGGATCCTAAGATCGTAACGATCCTAAGATCGGCTAATGCACAATAATCAAAATAAAAGAGAAGCTTAATGGTTACTAAATGTTTTGTGCATAATGGATGATCTGGTATCATAATCCAACTTTCGCTTTTTACCGCGGCGGCCCATTGCTTGCGACTGTTTTCATCAACAGGAAACCTATGAAAACTTTAGTCTCTTGCGTATTTCGACGCAACTCAGCTCATCCACATACTGCGTTTCTTTCACTGTAAAATCGTAGAATAAAGACCTCACAGATGGAACCGCACAACCACCCGCGAAACCCAGCGGCTGCTGTGGTAGACGCGACACGGGCGGCGGCTCGGCGGCTCGGCGGGGAGTGCCTACCAAGCGAAACTAAATTCCGACGACAGCGCCACCGCATTTTCGTGACGTTGCGCTGTGGTGTAGGTCTATACATTTAAAATCTTGTTTTAAAACAGCTGAGTTTTTCTATAAATAGGTACCTTGTATAAATACTCAATATTTGTTATGAGCATACAGACAGTTATTGTCAAAAAAAAGTCCCAATCTGGTCTATACGAAATAAGTGCAAGCAAGGTACCTCCGACGGGCCAGCAAAGGGTCTCCTGTAGTGTTTTATGGCTCGTCAGCAGCTGCTGTGCCAATACAAAACACAAGAACAAAAAAATTGGCAGTTTTGCCTGGGATTGAAGCATTGTAACGCAATAGCATGGTTTATAATAAAGTGTATATTGAAGTGACCAGCACATTCTTTGCACACAGCCAGTTCAGCTGCTCACATTCTGACTGTTCTGGACACTTGTGCCTGTTTGCTGGCTGACAAGCGATGTGCAGGAACCATGAAATTTATGCATGCAGCAGTACCGCCGTGCGAGGTTGCCACTGGCGGCCGCAACATGGCACCCTCAGGTCTCCTGCCAACACCCGCTGGTGGACCCGACCGCCGTCCCGAACACGGTGCACCACGGCCACCCTTTGTTGTTGATCCATCGTGCCTAGCAGGACTGCCTGGTGTGGTCGGTGAGTACGGCAACTGTGGTTTTTCGCAGAACGTCTTGTGTCACTTGACCATTTTAAGGACGGTGACCTGCATTTTGTAGCTACAATTTTGGAGCACAATTGCATCCTTTGGTCCGCACCCATTCCATTTCTGCACATGGTGGCTGAACTGTGTGAGAAGCTGACAAAGTGGATAAAGACGATTAGCCAGGAGGAAACGAGTGAAATCAAGAGTAAAACCACACCAAGTAAGAGGACTGCGATTCCATGCGTTAAAGGGACCCGGAACCACTCCTCGAGCTTGCTGAAAAAACACATTCCGCTGGTAGCATGCGGCGCATGGAGTTCACAAGCAGAGCACGAAGTTATCTTCTTATCAGAAGCCCTCTTTCCAAACATAGGTCGTCTCACCTGTTTCGAAGCTGCAAGCAATTGGCATATGATGTCGTCGGTTAGATTCTCATTACCAGCTGATATTGGCCGATCGCTGACGTCAATGAATGAGGATGTTTGGATCACTGTGCTTCTTCCTACTCTTACTGTGTATATTAATTTACACAGTTAACTGAACAGGCTGACGTATGTCATCTCAATTTCAGGTGCATTTCTGGCCGCGCACAGTCTTTCAACAATTCAGCATTGCTACACGTCACAGCACTATGGAATAATCTTTCTAGCGATATTGTGCCGATAAGTGATTCTGTTAAATTTCGTGAATAATTGCAACTTCATATGTCATTTTGATTTTGTATAACAATGCTTATTTCCGTTTTATTTCTTCTGCGCTTGCATACTGTGCTTTTATCTTCCAATGTATAATCTGTTGTATTTTTATGTTGTTCGTTCCTGTTTATGTCTCATAACCACTCCCCCCCCCTTGTACCCATTGCTCTTTTGGGGGCCTGTAGGGTGTTAGAGTAATATGAATAAATTAATAACTAAATAAATAAAGAAATACGTAGAAGTTGGTATTTCGAATTTCGATAACACTTATGTACACCCCCCCCCCCCTACCCATTGCTCCTTTGGGGCCCGTAGGGTAATATCAATAAAAAAGTAAATAATTAAATAAATGAATAAATACGAAGAAATTGGTGTTTCGAATTTCGATAAGACTTATATACATCCGAAATAAGCCGGCTATTGCCTGCTCACACTTGGCCGCACTAGAGACGCTGCAGCCATACCTGTCCACTTTGGCAACACTGCTTATCAGCGTCGTAACCATCGAGTCCCGCAAATTTCTATTAGCTTTGAACACTCATCTAGCCTCGAATCGCGCGACACTTAGGCCCAGAACGCACATACGCTACGCCTGCTGCCCCTTGCAACGAATGGCGGTTTAGCGTCTACAAGGGACGCATGCCAGAATGTGCTCACTCCCAACCACTCTTTGCTAGATGCCCTGGCAGGCATCGCCTCGTAGTGAGCTATTCGTAGTGCTTTAGGGTGCACAGTCCGAATTTCTCCACTGCATCTGTGCAAGACAAAACTGGTCTGCACGACTTAACACGGCCAGACTGGAGCACTCGAACACGAGCACTCACTCCGTTCCTGCCGCGCACATAGCAGAAGTTTTGCCATACGCACTACAGTTCTGAGTAGCTGCGTCTGCTGCGTAGCGTAGACACTGCAGCCATCACGGGGTGGCGCGACGAACCCTTTTGCTTTTGAGACATTCGGACAACCCTGTGCCCTGATTGGTCCTTGCGGTTGACGTGGCTTCGGGCGCATGGCAACCTGAGTCAGCCCGAGCGTCCGCGTCGGACTGTTGGTTGTACGCTTCCCAAGTTGCAGACCATTGAAGTGCATCTCCATCATGGTCGAAACTCGTTGCATTGGGAATCCTTTCAATGCTAGTCCGACATGCAATAGCCACAGCTGAACCAATGTGCCCGCTGCTGATGTACTTTCATAGGCGAACATGAAGACAACGTTTCCTTCGAGCATCGGAAATTGTGTGATTGCAGTAGAAATATGTGAAAAGGGAATATCGCTACTCGTGCCACTTGGTACAAGAAAAAAACTGCAGTCTTGTATGACCCTGCAGAATCACAACCCAATTTCCAGCAAAGCTGTTTCTTTCGAGCGGTTGCAATAAAAATTTCAGTTTGCTCTAATTAAATCAAACACTTTAACATGTTGCCCTTATATGACTGATCCGTTTGAAACCTTCCAGCATATACCCCATTCAGGCTCTCGGTAAAGGAATTTCCTAAAAGCAGTAATTCATCCGCATGCATTTTACAGTGGAATCTCGATGATACGAATCTCACGGGGTCACGAAAAATATTCGTATTAGCCAAAATTCGTATCATCGAAACACAATTAAAACTAGCTAAATTATGGGGGGATGAGAGCATGAGATCGTGAAAATCGCGAAAAAAATTTATTTTTGAAAACCACGCGTTTCGGTATCTGCAACGCCTAATCTGCGCTGTATCAAAATGGTTTGGCTGAAAACGCGCGAGAAGTGGCCGAAAAAGATTTATTCGTCAGTGCGCAGGGCGAGAAAACATCTTTAAATCGCGCAAAATCACCGCAATTCACGGAGGCATATCTCGTATTTCCTGCCACCGAGCGCCGCCATCTTGGTATCGTTCGAAAGCTCAAAGTTTCGCCGTTCCGCTTCTCAATTCGTCCGTCGTCGACATCTTGTAACAAACGCGCAAACTCAAAAGAAGCACGGGTCTGCGATAGGTAGTCACACGGACCCTCCGATGAAAGCGGCCTCTGATTGGCTGCCGTGTTGAAAGGCGTCTCTCCATTGGTTGCTGCTGTGGCAGGGGCAAGATGGCAACTGCAGTTGTCTGCTTTGTAAACCATGCCGGTGTCTTCATTTGACGCAGAATTCGGATTACTGAGAGCTCCCAGGTTAGTGATGGATCGTCGCTCGTTGGAGAAAAAAAATTTGGACGAAGCACGCCTTCGGAATGCGGAAGCGCAAGCCTCCCACGGCAAGAAAAATACAGCGATTAGCGGGCGAAGCGGAGGAGCACCCGACTGAACGTGCCGCGCTACCTTGCATCGTGGATTACGTGCCGCGCTATCTTGCACCCTGTGACTCCGGCAGCGAAACCGACAATCGCCCTGTGCCATCGGCACCGATAACGCAGTCGACGGAAGACGCGCCAACGAAGGCTCCCGCGCCTCGGCGTACGGCCGCACGAATTAGCCGAGATCGTATCTCGGTAGACATAGCTCCCTCCGACTAGGCAAAATGGCGCAAACACAAAGAACGCGGCCCGAAGAACAGCAGCCACACCGTCCGATGGGCGGCCGCCGAAAAGGAGGAAAATCAAGAAAAGCGCCACCGCTTCAAATTCTTCGCGGCCTCCGCGCTGTCCGGTGCCGCCTCCGCACCAAATGAGAAAGGGAGAAAGCGCGTGACTGTGCGCTGTTTGTTCTCTTTCTCGGTCGTAGGTGGGGCGGCGTTTATTCGTACCAACCGACGCGGGTCGAAAATCGATTCGTAACAACTGTACTCTAGCACGTTGCAAAGTAATGGGGCTTGGCCGGGACCACAGAAAAATTCGTATCATAGGGAAATTCGTATTCGCCGTGATTGTATCATCAAGATTCCACTGTACTTGGCGAGAATATCGGTCATAATATTTCCCCCATTTTCACTAGATGTAATTTTGTTCCAGTTTACAGTTCCCCAGGGCCGCATCTTAAATTCTGCATTATTCCTAAAATTCAGTTGTAACACTCTGGATAGCCTGCATACGTAATTTACTGCTAAGACCTGCAGTTTGTCCTCACACTTTGAACTTTGTTTGCACATTATACTGCCTCTACTTTTAAATAGTAAATATAAACAGTGTAATTTTTGTAGTTCATCGAGGGCTCACAGAAACCTACTACAAACCTCCTCTAATAGAAGAATAAGTGAAACAAAAAGGAGAGTTAGGTAAGTGTTTGCAGTGCTTCTAATCTGGCCACGACAGTTGAAGTTTTGCCACACATTGCACGGACCATGACCCCCCGTTTCCAGTAAACCTAAACTCCATGTAAAATAGGGTTATCTTGGTTTATTGCAAAGCATTGCTTATAACAACAGTATGAGACTCTCCAACACTCGGTCAAATTTTTAGCAAAGGCAATATTTATTTCACATGCATTTAACTTAGCACAAACGTTTGCCATGGCCCCTCCTCCATTTGCACGAAATTTGATGTTAGTGGCGTTTGTTGTTCTGCCAGGAAAACGGGCTAAACTGTGAGTACTTGTAAAACACTCATAATGCTCCAAACAATTTTCATAAGTAATTTATTGCAAAAGCCGTAATAAACCCACCCACTTTGAACGTATGAGCTGTATGTGATCCACAGGCATTTAACTTCGCACACAGGCTTTCCACAGTAGTCTGCCTATTGTTGCCGAGTTTGATCTTTGTGGCTACGTAGCTGTGTCATGGCAGTGGGCTGAATTTGGCGCCACTCCTAAAAGCCACTCATAAATTTTTGGAGCACCTGTACTCTACAAACTATAGGAAATGTAACAAACTATAGGAAATTCCACAATTAACCCACTTATTTCAAAGTTTGTGTGCACATTAGCCATACCCTGTCCGTTATTTTAACTAAATATAAACAACGTGGCTTGTCTAGTTCACTGAAGACAATGGAGAAACCAACTGCAAACCTGGCATAACGCATGAAAACAAATAAGAAACAAGGGTTCAGTAATTCTTTGACGTTCAGCGGAAACCCACTAGGTGGAGAGAAGTAATTAAAGGTAAAATAAGACATCCACCCAAGGGTAGCAATTGCTACATAGGAAACTCATACGGGTATCTCGAAAGAAAGGCCTCGCAGTTGAAAAAAAAAATTGTCCTGGTTGGGGGCTTGAACCCGGGACCACCGCCTTTCCGGGGCAGCCTCTCTACCATCTGAGCTAACCAGGCCGCTAGCTGATGGCAGGGCGAAGTTGAATTTATGAACAAGTCGAAGCAAAGGCAAGTGTTTGATTTAATAGGTCAGTGGAAACCCGCTAGGTGGAGAGAAGTAATTAAAGAGAAAATGAGACATCCACCCAATGGTAGCATTTGCTGTAGATGAATTCGACTTCGCCCTGCCATCAGCTGCCTGGTTAGCTCACACGGTAGAGCGGCTGCCCCAGAAAGGCGGTGGTCCCGGGTTCGAGTCCCGGACCAGGACGAATTTTTCTTCAAGTGCGAGGCCTTTCTTTCGAGGTACCTGTATGGGTTTGTTTCCCTTGTAGCAATTGCTACCATTGGGTGGATGTCTCATTTTCGCTTTCATTTTCTCTTTCTCTTAAGTAATTCTCTGAAACAGTCCCATTTATATCAGGAACACGGAAGTTTTACCACACATTACACCTAACATTCCCACTATTTTCAGCAAATTTGAAGTTGGGTGTCTTGTGCAGTTGCTTTAGGCCTTTGGGAAATATCGCAAATGAAGTTGCAGTTTTGCCCGAAAGGCGAAGCATCGATTGCGATAGCACATAAGTAGACAGTTATACGAAGTAAGGACTGTAGTTTATTGGCCGCATAATTTTGTAATTATTCACTTACTAACTAAATTGGCAAGCATGGTGTCACGCTTGCACAAGCAATCGTGAACGCATCTTACTCGATGACCGCGTACACTCGCTGTCAAAACGCTGGAGTGAGGAAGCACGGCAGCAGCAGCGAGCGAATAGACCTTCGTGGTACCTCTCGCTTCAACGCGAACCAAATGGTGAAAACACAGCGCACAGAGGACTCTGTCCCCATTGCAGATAACTTTCAAGAGTCCACACGGCTGCGCAATACGCAGCAGCCGCCGGAGTTGAATGCCCCCCCTCCATCGCCTCCCCCTGGTGCCTTGTGCACTACGGAAGATGGCGCTACCTCCCCACTTTCCGTCCTTGTGCGCGCGAGATTGAACCACCATCGTCTGCTCACCCTCGCCCACTTTCACTCGCACCTACAGCATATGGTGCGTGGCCATGGTGTTATCGCACTAGAACTTTATATGGAACATCACGGCGACGGCGGCGACGGAAATGCATCTGGCATGTCCATATAATTGCTATTGCAATAAGATAATGCAATGTTCTGCGTAGCTGTGCATAGCCAAGAGTGTGGCTCTGGTCACTCTGGTCCTTTCTTTCATAGTTCCATGATATTATACAGGCATTACGATCAAAACACAAGGAAAATTATTCAGGCTTATTATATCCTCAAAGAAGCTGCATCCTGTGTAGGTCAGCCAAGTTTCACCCTGTCAAAAAAAAATGTTTCTGGCATGTGGGGTCTCACACATGTGTTCTTGGGACAAAGGAACGACAACACTGTAGTGCAAACAATCAAAAGGGTATTTATTGCACCTTTCATACACTAATACACACTAGCCGAATTACTACCAATAGAACATTCCCATGGGCGCGCGACAAATCAAGTAAGTCCGACTCACCGGGACCCGATAGCGAGCGAATATGTTCGCCCCATGCTGTGACACCATCGCCTAGTCGTTCACGTGTACGGTCACGTGAACGGTGGCGCGTTCGAACGATCCGTGTTCGTCCATACCAGTGTCCTGCTCTTAGCCTCGCGAGACGGTCCCGCGAAGCTAACCAAGTCACCCCGCCGTTCGGTGGCGTTAGCATCGCGACACTCGTGCCATCTCGCAATGCGCCGCAACCACCACGGCCGCCGTCGGCACTTAGCCACGCGGTGAAGCCAGATTACAGGAGACGCGTGAGAGTCTCGCATCCCCACAGGCAAGATCATAGCCTTGAAGATGTGGTGCTGTGTCTGTCTTTGTGGATGCTTTGTGCGTTTATTTGTCGCCACCAATGTTGTGTATCGCCCTATATATAGTCTCCTCTCTCGAATAAAAACTCAGGTGATTGTCATCTGTTTTTATTTCTTTCTTCATGTCCTGTCTTTTCACACTGTTTCAAGAATGAACCAACGTCAACTCATCCACCTTTCAATACTACTACAGTTTATGTGGCTTTTGTTCCCCTCACTTCTGTTTATTACTCGTGCAATATCGCAACGCAGTGTGAGAGACGTGTTGCACCTGCAGATGCGCGGCCAGGCTCCGTGTTCCGCGTGATGCCCGAGGTTAGCAGCTCCCGACCTCCCCCAACATCGTCGTGTGGCCACTCTCGCAACCCATCGTTGGACGCCCGACAGGCTGGACCATCTTCGTCCATGGCACCTCCACCACCACCGCAACTGTCACGCAGCTCTTCTGACCTGCGGGCAGGCGGCGTCCGGGGCCACTCACGCGCATCTTCCCTCGACCTGCGGCACTCGCGCAACTCTTCGGCCGACTTCAGCCGCCGCATCCGCGACGACAGCGGCTGGGCCAGCACCGCACTGCCCCAGGGTGAGTAAGTCGTCACGGGTCTGCACGGGACGCTTGTTTGATTGCTAGAACCTGAGTGGCATTAGTAGAAAAGGTGGTATCATAACGATAACTTGAGAAAGCAATTATGCAGATTCTGTGCGCAAGTTACAATCTATGTAGAGCAAAGCTTTTGTGATGCGGAAAATTAAGTTCTATGAAACTAAATGGAATGCCTACAGTTTTGTTATAAACGGGTCCGACGGTACATATATTCAGAGACTTGCCTCAAGGCATCGTGCACGTATGACTTACATCTTAAGCATGTCGTTTGCATTTGGTTGCCTCTATTGACATAACAAAGTAATGGATAGAGCGGACTCTAAAGAACGCATGTTAGGGTGTGTAATTAACTGTTTAAATATTGAGAGGCTCCATTTAATAATGATGAAATTACACTAATTCATTTCAGTCGTTCATGGCAACGGTTAAAGAAGATTTATTAAATGTCTGACACTTGCGCATTAAAGGCGAGTTGGAAAGTGACGTGACAAATGGTTTGGGGGCTAGAATACTTTTCCCACCATGACCCTATGGCCTCCCTGCCCGAAGCTGTTCCGGAGTGGTTTACGGTAATGGCGAGGAAACTAAATAATACAGAGTCTTTATTGTGTTTTGAGGAACTATATCACATATTTACTGCTGCTGTACTTCAGAGAAAGGAACTATTTTATTGTTTTATGGTCGTCAGCCATTGAGTCATGGAACTTCACCCAGCCTTTTCCAACCGAGTGGTTGCTCTCCTGTTGGCAGGTGTGTCGGCATGGCCGGACAATCTGCGGGTCTGCATGGTCAAGGGCCACCAGAACTGGATCGCCGTAGCCTATGCTCACTTCGTCAGCTGCTACAGGTGGGACCCAGCTTGAGTGTCTTGCAACCTCAGTGTGCTTGTTCGATTATAGGGCGAGGGTGCAGTTGGGGGAACCAAGAAAAACTTATGCCAACTTATATGAGGCAATGTAGTGTAGCTGGCAGATTATTCAGAATTGCCCAAAAACGGAAATACTAACGCAGCCAAAACGCAAGATGGCGACCATGAAATAAAGGGAAGGGAGCTTCAACACACAGAGTGTGGGTTATACGCGAATTTTGCTTTTAGTTTTGACTTCGCGGCAGCTTGAATTTCGCCTTATAGTGTCGCTAAAGCTACACTATAAGGTGAAATTGGAGTTGCCATGAACCCACACCTAAAGGAAAAATTCGGGTATAACTTCGAGGATAAGGATTCTGGGATAAGAAAAAAAAAACTGCGTCTTATATTCAAGTGAATAGAGTATTCCATATCTTGTTGTTATTTTGGATCTGAAGCCATGCTCGATTGTAATAAATGATCATTTATAATGAACGAAGGTTATGCAACTGCATTAGTTTGCCTGTGGTCAGTGGCTTCCTGGCTCAGATAGAACAAGTGTCAAAGGCTCACCACTTTGTTATTGCAATCATAATGGGAGCACGAAAGGACTGCAACGAAGATACAGTGCTGTTGCTTTTATTTGTCCCAATGTTCCCATTTACCCTCCCAGTATGACAGTAGACTTTCAGTAATTTGACTCTAGCCTATTTGATTTTTCTGTCAATTTGATCCCGACTGAAGGTTCCAGCCTGTGCCCATGAATTTTTATGGGCCGCAATTTTAATAATTTCCATCTCTAAATTGACCCTCACTAGATAGTTCAAACTTGACTAGTTGGCACAAACGGAGCTGACACAAAGGGTGACCCCAGTGGTGACCACAATAGCTGCCACATGTCTTTTCTGTGCAGGGTGGCAAGGAATATGTCAAAAAATAGTTAGCTCATGCCAAAAAGGCCTGGTATCTGTCTACTCTAGGAAGATTTTCAAGTGATAATGGCAGCTCATAAGGAATGGCTGCCCGTAATTACCCGTTTTTAAATTGTACATTTTTTCCAAGGATATGAAACCACATTCAATACAGCCTACCGTACAAGCCAGCATCATTGCTATCGTCATCACAAGATGGTGGGAGAATAAGTTCTTGCATGGAAAGCTGACAACGATGCACCGCTTTGAGTATTAGGTTACGATAGATCATTCAAAAATATTCAAAAGCTCATTCAAAGGTATTTTGCATGCTAAGCTAGCTACCAGCACCAAAGTTGTGTCAGGAGGTTTAGGTGTTCTCGAGAATTGCAAGTGTCGCAGGACGCACTAGCGAAATGGTTAACCTAGGCATGACCACGATCCCGTTTTCAATTGCTGGGGAGTTGTTTCATAAACAGAGAATGTCAAATGTGCTATGGACTGCACGGAGAATGACAAAGCATTACTGCACCAATTCATTTAGGCCAAGATAACTTCGGTGGTTAAGTGAAAATTAGTTGGCATTCTCAGGTCATAAATGGCAGCTTACCAATACACAGTACAATCTCAATGATATGAATCTTTGGGGACAGCACAAAAATTCTTATTACTCAAAATTCACATCACCTAAAAATGTAATAAAGATCTGGAAATTCAGGGGGTATGTGGCAGTTGTGGGGTCTCTTGGGACAAAGGAACGACAACGCAGTAGTGCAAACAATCAAAAGGGCATTTATTGGACCTTTCATACACTTAATGCCTGCTAGCCGAATTACTACACATAGAACATTCCGATGGGCGTGCGACAAATCGAGGAAGTTCAACTCACCGCGACCCATGCTGGACACCAATGCCTAATTGTTCGTGTGTACGGTCGCGCGAACGGTGGCTCGTTCAAATGATCGTGTTCGTCCATTCCGGTGCCCCACTCCAAAACCTCGCGACACGGTCTCGCAAAGAGCGTGTCAGTGCACGCGCGTCTGCGCCACTCGCTGGCCCCACGCCAAAGAGAAACAGCGTACTCCCTTTTGCCCCCGAGTAACCCTACCGTTAGGTGGCATTAGCCTCGCAACACTCGCGCCATCTCTCGTACTAGTCTGCAACCACCCCAACCGCCGCCAGCGCATAGCCACACGGCGAAGCCAGATAACAGGAGACAGGAGCCATTCAGGAAAAACAATATCAGGGGATGCGTGAGAGTTGAGTAAAACGCAGTAAAACGGCCTACTTGCTCAAAATTTCAAATTGTTTTTTCTTACGCAATCCAAGACATTTTTTTATGTCATCGCGAAATATTTGGAAGAAATGCGCCGGAAAACTTGAGAAAATTGTATTTTTTTAGTGTGTTGGCTTCGAAATCGGGCTTCGATGGCTTTCCGATGGCCATAATCACCAGAGATCAGAGATTCAGATAGCCGCAGCGCTGTATTTATTTCTCCATGCAGAAATGAAAGCAACATAACCATGCGCAAGAAGGAAGAACTAACGTCGCAGTTCGTTACTGCAGTCACGTGGCACTCGGCGAGCGCTCCTATGGGTTCACGTGAAATTTAATCACTGGGCCTCTTCAATTATCCGTCCCTGACAGTCCCGGACTGCCTGAGGCAGGCCTTTCAGCCAATGAGCGTAGCGCGCATGCAGCGTCTCGGGCAGTCCGGGACTGTCGGAGATGGATAACCGAAGAGCCCCACTGGTGCGCTTGTTTTACACACATTTTGGAAGCAGCGAGCTGCGCACTTTGCGTGTTCCAAGCCGACATTTCAAGATCTTCTTGGTTATATCAAGTTTCTTTGCCTTCAGGTAGCATATGTGGGTTTATTGATCAGTTGCCATCACCCCAAAAAGATCACGTGCTCGTGACGCCTGCGGCAGAAAGGATGTTCCACATCCGCCCTATGGTTTGTGAGTGGTGGCACTGGCTAACACTCCCAGGGTTAGTTCTAGTTGTAAAACATAAATACCCAAGAAAGTGGATGGGAAAACGGCTCCGTGGTAGCTCAATGGTGAGAGCATCACACGCATAATGCGAAGACGTGGGTTCGTTCCCCACCTGCGGACAGTTCTTTTTTCATCCATTTTCATTTCCATTAATTTATCATTTCTTTAATTCAAATAATAAGTACAAGTAATTTCCCCTTTGTTGTCCTTGGTGTTATTGTTTGTTGGCTTCTTATGATATGCTTATTAAAAATCAGGCCCCTCGGTTCCCTTTCTTCTCATTCTCATATATATATATGTATATATATATATATTGAAATCAGAGCTGCGAGTGAAGGAAATGCAGGAGAGACGTCCGGCGGGTTGCTCACGGAAGGTGGTAAGCAGGCAGTGTTTGAAGACAGTGGTAGGGGACAACGAGAGAGAGCATCGGCATCCTGGTGTTTCTTTCCAGACTTGTAGGTGACGTCGAAGTCGTATTCTTGTAAACGAAGTATCCAACGGCCGAGACGGCCCGTTAAATTTTTTACCGTCGCCAACCAACACAAGGCGTGGTGATCAGTAACGACCGTAAAGTGGCGGCCGTGCAGATAAGGCCGGAATTTTTGGACGGACCAAACAACGGCAAGACACTCTTGCTCGGTAATCGTATAATTTTTCTCTGCAGGTGTTAGCGTGCGACTTGCGTATGCGACCACACGTTCTTCGGACGTTTGCTGACGTTGCAGAAGAACAGCGCCGATACCATGGCCGCTGGCGTCAGTATGTAGAAGAGTGGGTGCGGTGTTGTCGAAATGACAAAGCACAGGTTCGGACGTGAGGGCACGCTTGAGGGCGTCAAAAGCAGTTTGGCATTCGTCCGACCATACATAGGGAGCTCCAGAAGGAAGTAGTTGATGGAGCGGCGCCGCAATGGTGGCAAAGTTACGTATGAAGCGCCGGAAATACAAGGCTAGGCCAAGGAAGCTACGCAAGTCTTTGGCGCGTTGAGGCCTGGGGAAGCGCAGGACAGCGGTAATCTTATCGGGGTCAGGTCGAATGCCCTCCTTGCTGACAAGGTGTCCGAGTACTTTAATGGTTTTGCTGGCGAAGTGGCACTTTTTTGTATTCAGCTGAAGGCCAGCAGCAGAGAGGCATGTCAAGACTTCGTCGAGGCGCTGCAAGTGCTGATGGAAGGTCGACGAAAATATGACGATGTCGTCAAGGTAGCATAAGCAAGCCTTCCACTTTAGGCCCCGTAGTACGGTGTCAATCATCCGCTCAAATGTGGCGGGAGCATTACACAGGCCGAAAGGCATTACGTTAAATTCGTAAAGTCCATCGGGAGTGGCAAAGGCAGTTTTTTCCTTGCCTTCTTCATGCATGGGGATCTGCCAGTATTCGGAGCGTAGATCAAGGCTGGTGAAATACTCCGCGCCTTGTAATGAATCTAACGCATCATCGATTCGGGGAAGTGGATATACATCTTTGCGGGTGATTTTGTTCAAGGCACGGTAGTCTACGCAAAATCGCACTGAGCCGTCTTTCTTACGCACCAAAACGACAGGTGACGACCAAGGGCTTGAGGAAGGGCGGATGATGCTTCGTTTCAGCATGTCGGCAACCTGGGTATCGATGATCTGGCGTTCAGCGGGAGAAACACGATATGGCCGCCGGCGCACGATGGAAGTTCCATCTGTGTGTATGCGATGAGCCGTTGCAGAAGTCTGTCCCAGAAGAGGAGAGTGCACGTCGAAGGAGTCTTTATGCTTGGATAACAACGCCAGTAACTCTTCCGTCTGCTGTGGCGTTAGATCAGTGCTGATTGCACTAGCGAGAACAGAAGCAGGGGCTGGCTCTATAGCGGTAGGTGCCCGTGAAACAGCAGTAGTCGAGGTAAGCACACAGACAGGCTGAGTGTCCAAGACGCAAATGACAACAGCGCCTTTAGGAAGAAGTACTGGCTCAGTGGTTGTGTTGAGTACAGCCAAAGTGGCCGTACCGTTGGTGAAGCGAACAAGGCTAGGTGCCAGAGCAATCCCTTTGGATAGGCAACGAGCTGATGGTACAACTAAAACGTCACCATCGGCGATGTCAGAGTTAACTACAAGAAGTTGTTCGCGGCCAGGAGGCACCATACAATCGTCAGCAGTTCGTAAGCGAAGGCGCGGGTCGGGCACGTCGTCGGAATTGTCGGTCTCGGTCAAGTTAACGAGGCGTTGACGGCACGAAATAAAAGCGGACGCGGAAGAGAGAAAGTCCCACCCTAGTATAAGCATGTGAGCACAGGAAGTCAACACTGCGAACTGAATATGGTGGCGAATCCCCTCAATCGAAACTCGAACTGTGCATTGCGCCGATGGCCGAATCACAACATCATTTGCGCCATGTAGAATAGCTCCATTGTAAGGTGTAGTAACCTTGCGTAGACAAGAGCACAAGTCAGCGTGAATAACAGAAATAGCTGCGCCCATATCAATCAATGCAGGAACGGGTACACCTTCTACACACACTAATAAAGTATTGGCCGGGCACACTGGAGGAATTGTAGTCTGTGCGGGCCATGCAGCTTTCCCTCCAAAAACTGCACCATCTAGTTTTCCAATCGGTAGTCAGGAGTGCGGGAGGCCTGTAGCAGAGGGGATGTCGAGCGTCGGAGAGGGGAAGGCGAGCGGCGGCGCCCTTGACAGTAGTTGCGAGGCTCTTCGGGATTTGGAGGCGGAGTAAGTGAGCGTTGGGAAAGCCGGCGCTGGTAGGCACTTGGGAGAGGCAATGGGTCTCGCTCGTAAACATCGTAACCACGGCGTTCGTCCTGTTGTCGTCTGCGACAAAAGCGCGATATGTGCCCGCGAATACCGCAGTAATAACAAATGGGGCGGGGCGAAGGCCGGGTAGGGTAATATGCTGTGGCAGGTGCATGAGGTGCCAGAGTCGCCAGATGGTTGGGAGTAGCAGGAGCAGGAGGCGTTGTCTGAACGAACGCTGGTGGCATAGCCGCAACCTGAGCATACGAGGGCACCGGCGAAGGAGGGACACAGCCCACAGTGCAGGTCATGGAGGACAGCTCCTCTTTGATGATGTCGCGCAGGCCAGGAACCGAAGGTTGCGGCTGAAGAACGGGAGGACTGCGCAGGCCGTACACTTGGAGCTCCTCGCGTATGAGAGTCCGAATCAGGACACGCAGGTCCGCATCGGAGGAAGGAGGCGTGTCACAGGCGACAGGTTGTAAACGGATGGCCTGCAGGGCATCCAGATGCTGGCAAGTGGCGATAACATCGTTAACGGTATTTGGATTCTTGATGGCCAGTGCGTTGAACGCGACGTGGGCAATGCCCTTGAGGATATGACGAACACGATCTGATTCAGTCATGGCTGCGTCAACCCGGCGACAAAGGGCGAGGACGTCCTCGATATAAGAGGTGTATGTTTCCCCGGGAAGTTGCATGCGTGCATCAAGCTTTTTCTTGGCTACCTCAGAGCGGACGTTGGGG
The DNA here is from genome assembly GCF_013339745.2 of Dermacentor silvarum. Lineage (NCBI taxonomy): Eukaryota > Metazoa > Arthropoda > Arachnida > Ixodida > Ixodidae > Dermacentor > Dermacentor silvarum. Next base: position 167,876,836 of record NC_051160.1, read on the forward strand.
GCGCCGAAAATTTGCCGAAGCTGGTGTCTGAAAGCCGCCCAGTCAGGGAAGGAGCGCTCATGGTTAAGAAACCAAGTCCTGGCAACGTCAGTGAGGTAGAATGCGACGCTCCGAAGCTTGTGAGAATCATCCCACCGGTTAGACTCACTCACTCGGTCATAATTGTCCAGCCAGTCGTCAACGTCCTCACTAGGAAGGCCAGCGAACATGGTGGGATCGCTCTGCCGCGCGCTGACGGTCCATGAAGGAACGGCCGGTGGGGCAGAGACGGTGATGCTGGGGGCTCCTGGTGGATCTTCTTGGGGCATGGTGGCGGAAAGGCGGGGCAAGCGGCGACCGGAACGAAGCTCCAGGGAAACTCGAAGTCGTAGAGGACCAAGGGATCGAGAGCACTCTCCACCACTTGCGAGACAGCTGTTAAACCTCGACGGTTTATTATGCAGGCCGCGCGCTGAAGCGAATGGCGCTGGCCATGATGATGAGTATATACAGATGAAGAAGATGAAGGGGTAATATAATGCTCACAATAGATATATTGTCTCGTAGTATAGTGACGGTTAAGCAAGCAGTCGTAAAACTGTGTATGACGAAACTGGTTGTTTATTGGGCGAACCTGTGCCCACAAAAGCAAGCTACACTCAAAGCACAACGATAGCGGCGAACACAGTCGGCGATCATCGAAAATCTGATCAGCGGCGAAACGCGTCGGCTTTTATACCTGAGTCATCGAAGGTTCCAGATTAATCCCTGATGCCCGCGTGTCTTCCAGAAAGTTCTAGACAATTCGCGTCGCTCATACAATCAGATTACATGAGCGTCGGTGACCACAGACGAAGGATAGAAGCATCGATAACGTTCGAGAAGCTTCCGATGCAGGCGCGTCTTGCGCCGAGCGATAACGTTTAACACTTGATAGCCGGTGGAAAGCGGCCACCAGTGAAAGATAAACATGTCTACGTGTCATTATATATATATATAATATTGTGACGTCTCCGTTGGGACGACGTTTATTAGGCCCGGGAGCTCGTCAGCGAACCAGCGCAGCACACAGGCGATGATGATGATCACATATACAGGCGAAGAGGAGGATAGGTAAAAGTGTGAGGATGATGATGATAACATACAGATGAGGAAGATGTGCGTAATAAACGCCCACACTAATTTCCCCCCCCACGTGAAAGCGGCCATCCTGGCCGACCGTCAAGGTGTCGAGGCACGCCGCGTGAAGGGCTTCATGCGGGAGGCGTGGACAACCTCGGTATTGCGGCAACGGCGGTCTGTGGGGGCGTCAAGAGGAGTGACGCGATAGTTGACAGGCGAAGTCTGTCCAAGGACTATGTACGGCCCGATGAACCGTGGCTGCAATTTTTCACATAAACCAGGGGTGCGAACAGGAGTCCGGAGCAGGACCTCGTCACCAGGTCGAAAAGATATAACGCGATGGCATTCGTCGTAAATGTTTTTCCGGTCTTGTTGTCTGGCCTCTGTGTTCAGGCGAGCAAGCTGGCGGCAGTGGTTGAGTCGGGAAATGTACTCTTCGCACGATGATAGAGATGTATTAGCCTTGGAGTTGAAGAATGAAACGTCCAGAAAGAAAGTAGGGGAGCGTCCATAAATGAGGTAAAATGGTGAGTAGCCAGGTGTGCGCTACACGGCCGTGTTATAGGCGAAAGTGACGAATGGTAAAAGAACATCCCAGTTTTTGTGGTATGGTTGAATATAAGCGGCGATCATGTCGGCAAGGGTGCAATGAAACCGCTCTGTCAGGCCATTAGTCTGGGGGTGATAGCTAGAAGCTGTCTTGTGGGCAGTGCCGGAGGCTCGAAGAACTTCATTTAGCAGTTGGGAAAGGAACGCCTTTCCACGGTCACTGAGCAGTACACGAGGAGCACCATGGCATAGAATAATGGCTTCAAGAACGAAGTGAGCAACTTCCGGTGATCAATGAAGCGTTGACAGTACGGGTCAGCCAGCTGACGAGAGGCGAGTGGCTGATCATCGTCGAAAGGCAGTTGGTACATTGAGGCCAGGGAGGAAACCGTAGCAGTGTCGGTCGAACTGGTGATGTGCGAAGCGATTGCAGAGGCGTCGAGCGGGGCCGTAGGAAGCGGGCAGCGAGAAAGAGAGTCGGCGTCTTGGTGTTTCTTTCCGGACTTGTATATGATTTCGAAATCATAATCACATATACAAGCGAAGAGGAGGATAGGTAAAAGTGTGAGGATGATGATGATAACATACAGATGAGGAAGATGTGCGTAATAAACGCCCACAATATACACACACACACACGCAGTAGAACCCCGCTGTTACATTCCCGGGTGCTGCTTTTTCCCGGCTGTCACGTCGTTTTCGGCCGGTCCTGGCACAGCTCCCATAGAACCCAATGCATTGGTATGCTGTTACGTCGCTACTGTGGGACCGTTCCCGCATCTAGGTTGCGAACTGCCACCCCGCACTGGCCCCGAGCGGCCATGTTGACTTTTCAAGTCGCTTGGCTTGGTGGCTTGACAATGGGATCGGCCGCCCAAAGTGCCGGGGGCGACACCTATGCTGTATTTTCGGTTTCCGCCAGCAAAAGCATGGCCTTCGATATCCATATTTGCCATCCTAAAATTGGTTTTGGCGCATATGTGTTCTGTATAAACATCAAATCTGAGAGCTGGGTGAGTTAGTGTGGTTCCATCTTGGTGTGGTTCTTAAGAAAAAAAACTCACAGGCCTGCGCAGCCCAGGCAGTACAGTCACAGCTGTAAGCTGGTTGAGCGGCGCAAGAGTAGCTTCAATTTCGGCACCACGCACAACAAGGTCTTCGCCTTGATTTTGACGAGAACGATTTCAACTGTCCGGCCGGCGTCGACGGCGAGCTGCGGCTTGTAATACTCTCTGCACAGTAGTCTGCTGAGCCTGATGATGCCTGGTTGTAGCCGCGCACGATTCGCTTATTCAGCAGCGGTTCGTACCTTGCGAGGAGACACCATAATGTGTACCGAAGAGGTAGCCAGAATACGTGGCGTGGCGCACATCTAACATCGGGATAGCGTTGATTGCGCGCCTCGTCTGAATTGCATCTCGTCGCATGCGGCGGTGGCAGGCACGTTGACTAGATGGCGCCACCATACTGGCGGAGGCTCGCCTCCGCCATTATGGTGCCGCCATTTAGTCAACGTGCCTAGGCAGTCTGCGCCTGCGCGCCTGCCTAGGGCGTGTTTATAGGGCCTCTTTTTGATGCTGATAGCAAGCGCTTGCATGGCTCAGTGGTAAAAGACAGGTTTAGCGTGTGCAACGGCCTTGCGCACGCAACGCGCCAGCGGGGGCACGACTGCACATGCGCTGAACCTATGAGAGATGCGTGCGTTCGCGCGTGTATGGGATGCGTGCGTATGGGATACTCGCGCTAGTTCTCCGGGCTTGCGTTGCGCTCGCTACAGTCGTTGCGTACCCTACCGGCGGCCCTCTCGCGAGATCTCGCGCTGCCGTGAGCTTAAGAACATGGCGGCGACCGACAGCAAAACAAGCGGGTCAGTGGTCATGGCAGCGAAGAAATCCCGCGTGCATTTCGGTATCGCCCTCGATTTGGAGCTCCTTGCCTATGTGAGGGCTTAAATCCATTCGCGGACCCTGGCCGTGATCGCTGCAAAGATGCAGGATATCATTGGGATGCCGTTTATTGCCCGGAATGTCCGCAGTCGAACGGAGCTCCTGCTATCCTATTACGCCGCGAAGGACATAGTCAACCTGAGGAAGTAAGTTCCGAGTGACTGTGTGAATTTTTGTTCGGCAATTGCTTTCGAATTTGTGCACAACACGATTGTTTCACCATCTGTTTGGATAGGCGAGCCGTCGGAGTAAAAGGCATAGTGCATCACGGCCGACCACCGTCACTTTTTGAGCACTGCATATTTTGTCGGGGATCAGCAGCAGACGAACAAGTTCACTCAGATCCCGTTTCTCGAAGCGGAATTGTTGTCGAAACAACGTCGACTCCACTTGGTCCACATCGAGGAGTCACGAGCGGTATCGCAGCAGCTCGCTTTCACGATCGCGCCTTATTCTATGTCGACAAGGCTGCAGTCACCTTTCAAAAGCCACCGCTCGCTGGTTGTGAGCATCAGATCGTCTATTTCTTGCCATGAAAGAGTAGCCAAAAGGCGGCAATTCAACAAGATGCTTGACGGCATTCTCTTCCCTTGCTGCTGCTCGCCTGAACACAAAATCGGCGGTAACGGCGCGAAAAAGCTTGGCTTGTCTCATGCCTTGACTTGTGACAACCAATGTTGGCTATACGAGTTTACTGCTTAGGCACTAGATGGCGCCAAGTAGCACTCCGAGGCAAGGGTGTTGACGTTTAGGCGCACTCCACGTTTCAGATGTTGCGCACGGTAAGCCAATGCTGTGGGGGACAGCCTCAACCGTAACGTACGTAGCGCTCCGCACGTTGCGTACGCACTGTCTAGCGCGCGCTAAACTAAAACTGTCTAAAGTATCAGACTCCCACGCAGCGGGCCTGTGTTTGATCCCGGCGAAAGCAGTTACGGGGCGGCGGCGGCATCATCGCGACCAGAAACGGCTATTGGAATGAGCCCATAACAGCTTACGCTGTAAAAACTAGCGCAAAAAGACTTGGACGAGCACTGTGTTTATCATTTCTTGCTAGTCCACGTCTTTTTGCGCTAGTTGTTTGTTAAGATGGTTCCGTATAAAGTCCAAGGGCCATAACGCCATCGACGGGAGCCGACGACTGCGGCTAAATCTCGTGCACGCAAGAAAGAAACTGGGGAGGAAGCTCGCCTTCTTCCGTAGCTCTCGAGGCACTGGGGGGGAGGGTAAGGGAGGAATAGTGGGCGGCATTGTACTCTAGCATCAACTGCGTACTGCGCGGCGGCGTGCGGGCCTTATCTTGAATGCTAACTGCATTGGGGGCAGAGTATAGGCAGTGTAGGGGCGTCGGCGGCTCGTAGCTTTGTGGGTGCTGTGTGTTCTCGGCGCTCAGTTTACGTTGAAACGATAGACAGCACAAAGGTCACATCGCTCGCTGCTGATGCGGTGCTTCCTGCCAGTGCCCACCCTCATCAAGAGTGATGTGTTAATGTTTGCCTCTGCGTGCTGGTGCCGTGCTTGTTAATACTATAGTTAATAAGTGAATGTTTACAAGTTTATACGAATTATAAAACTACTATCCTTACTTTGTATAACTGTCTAGTAATTTGCTATTGCAATCGATGCTTCGGCTATCGGGCGAAACTGCCACTTTTTTTCAAACTAAGGACTAAAATAAAATTGTGTGCAGTTCACCCCTACTCTCATTTCTCAATTTTTTCAATTTTCCAGCTCTTGCGTTTCCCAGCTCTTATGTTTTTTTGTTGTTTTTACGATCCCGTCAAAAGTATATCAGCGGTGTTGTACTGTATATACTTGCATAAATATACACATCCATAAACATACATGCTCACATATACATACAAAATATACATACAGAGTAGGTTCATCAATGCACAGGTACAAAATATCTGTAAAGAACGGGCATATGTGCGCAAACTTAGAAGAAAAACGTTGTCACAAAGGGGTGCAACACTTTGTCATTTGTTAATAAATTTCAGTGACAAATCGCTTTTCGAAGAAAAAGTCTATTTAAATCAATTATTACGTATTTGGTATGACGTTAATGTTCGATCATGTCGTTGTCTTGTGTTATAGTCGAGGGGAATGAAATAACTTATGATGCTTTGACCTTAACATGGTCCATTAGTATTTGATACAGAAGTTTTAAACGTGAATGACAGTTTCTCGTAAATAAATGTTTCAGGTTAGCTCTGGTTAACAAGTCTGTTACTGATGTGCAGTCATAATGATTGTATATAAAGCGAACTGCTCTTTTCTGAATCATTTCCATCTTTTAAATATTCGTTTTTGTGAGTGGATCCCAGATAATGACGGCGTAATCTAACCTAGGCAGAATGACATATTTATATGCAAGAAGACGGACTGTGAGGGTGGATAGCTTCAGAGCCCTGTGGACGAAAAATAATTTGCATTGTGACTTGGTCGATGTGTTTATTCCATCTAAGATCACTTGTTATGAGAAGACCTAAGTATTTAAGAAAATTACCTAAGTATGTTACTTCGGTAAGAAAATTGTTGATGCCATATTGATAAATGAGGGGCATTTTCTTGTAACTTTCATTGCTACTGTTTTTTCAAGATTGAGGGACATTTGCCAATTTTCCCACCATGATGCAACCTTTTGAAATACTTGATTTAAGAGCAGCTTATCAGATGTGCTTTTAACCTCGAAGTATAAAACACAGTCACCTGCATATAGTTTAATTTTAACTGGGATGCGTCAACACTGAAACTTCACCCGAACAGTGCTGGTCAAAAGATACAAATTGTTGGTGGTCAGTAATATACATGAAATCCAGGATATTAGCTTAGCGGTTTGAAGTACCGAGCTTAATTTATAAAGCAGTTTATTGTGAGAAACTGTATCAAAGGCTTTATGAAAGTGTAAAAGATTGTGTTGGTTTAATTTCCATTATTTATAGAAACCTCAAAGTTGTGTATCATCATCATCATTATCAGCCTATATTTATGCCCACTGCAGGACGAAGGCCTCTCCCTGTGATCTCCAATTATCCCTGTCTTGCGCTAGCCGATTCCAACTTGCACCTGCGAAATTCCTAACTTCATCACACCACCTAGTTTTCTGCCGTCCTCGACTGCGCTTCCCTTCTCTTGGTATCCATTCTGTAACCCTAATGGTCCACCGGTTATCCATCCTACGCATTACATGGCCTGCCCAGCTCCATTTTTTCCTCTGAATGTCAACTAGAATATCGGCTATCCCCGTTTGTTCTCTGATCCACACCGTTCTCTTCCCGTCTCTTAACGTTAGGCGTAACATTTTTTGTTCCATCACTCTTTGTGTGGTCCTTAACTTGTTCTCGAGCTTCTGTGTTAACCTCCAAGTTTCTGCCCCATATGTTAGCACCGGTAGAATGCAATGATTGTACACTTTTCTTTTCAATGACAGCGATGGGTGGCAAAGTTCATTCATATATTGTTTTCGAAATGATGCAGGAGGGTGGGGTTCCAAAAGACTGAAAAATTGTAAAGGTGACACCCCTTTCAGCAGCCATCATGCTGAAAAGTAGTGTCATCGAGAAAGAACACTCGACCCAATGTGCGTGAAACACTACTTTAATGAGGACTCCGCAAATAAAACTCAGCCGAGAAATTGCCGTATGGCTGGTCTGTCGTCTTGCAATATTGCGACCTCATAAGCAGCAACATTACATTCGGAAACATAACGCAGCAGCACTTAATGCTGCAGCGCCAAACTCAACAACATTTCGCCGTAACCCTAAACTAAGCAACATAACTCAGCAACACGCTCAACGACAAGTAGTGCTCTTCCAATTACATTCAGCTGGTTTGTATAGCTTCTATTAATTGAGTTTGTGTAGAAAACCCCTGCAAAATTCATGTTCTTTGGTGAAGAAGTTGCGCCCCTCAAGAAATTGTGAATGTGCGTATGTACTATTATGTAATCGGGAGATTAACGATATTGGACGGTAATTTTTAACACAGCGTTTGCTCTCATTTTTGTATAGAGGTTTCAGCTTTGAAATTTTCCAGTCTTTTGGAACTCCACCCTCCTGCATCGATTTCAAAAACGATATGTGAAGGTACTTTGCCATCCACTCAGCATACTGCTTAAAAATTCATTCAGGATGTCATCGGGATCACACAATTTTTTTATATCAATATTTAAGGGCATATTAAATATGCCCTGTTCACTAATGACAACCCGCCATGGCTGCTTAGTGGCTATGGTGTTGGGCTGCTGAGCACGAGGTCGCGGCATTGAATCCCGTCCACGGTGGCCGCATTTCGATGGGGGCGAAATGCGAAAACACCCGTGTACTTTGATTTAGGTGCACATTAAAAAACCCCAGGTGGTCTAAATTATTACAGAGTCCCCCCCCCCCTTATGGCGTGCCTCATAATCAAATTGGGGTTTTGGCACGTAAAACCCCATAATTGTTTTTTTTCCTAATGACAATATCAGGTATAGGTGCAAGGAATTGTAATTTGGCATTAAGTCATTGCCTCTAGTGTAAACAGATTGGAAATCATCAATACATGCGTTTGCTATTTTTGAACGGTCTTGAGTAATGCAGCCATCAATATGTAAAGCCTTGTAGTAACGGGACAAAGGAGAAATGTGTTATCAATTAACGCTTTCATTGCCTCACCGAGCCAAACGTGGACGTGCAGGCTGAAGGATTCAACCGGGTGGCAGCTGGCATTCACCAGTCCCTACCTGGAGCCCGTGATTGAGCGCATCGCACTCAATGCCAAGGTGGTGACGACGGCGTCGGCACAGGCACCCGAGAGTGGGGCCAAGATGCTGGCCGTTGCCTACGGGTCCCAGGTGCGACTGTGGAGCATCGCCCAGGAAGGCAACGGACGCGCCGAGATTGGTACACACCGCACTTTGTTTGACGCATCCTGTACTTAAACAGGGATCGGGATCGGCTTATTTAAACTTGCAAGCATTCTTTCTGTACCCATGCTGTCAAAGCTATAAAAACAAAGCACATGTTGCGAGGTCTAAAGCTCTCTTCGTAAAAAATGAAATGACACCATAGCGCAAATGCAAGAAGGTATTTCTTGCTTCTTTCATTATGCAACATTACCAACTACAGTAAACTTTTGTTAATTCAATTTTGGTTAATTGGATTTTTTGGTTACCGTATTTACTCGCATAATGAACGCATTTGCCTAATGAACGCGCCCCCCCCCACTTTTCCAATCAAAGAGTGAGTTTTTATTGCGAGAGCATTACTACGCAACTCTACCATCATCAGAAAGCCGTGGCAGCAAAGCCGTGGCAGAAAAACAGACATCATCTTCATAAAATATTTCTAAATGTGTAGGTATACTTGCACGACTGCGTTCCTTGCTTCCAGTTTCCGTTAAGATAACGCTTTATAACAGCTTGTTTTTATCACATGTCAGTTATTGTTTTTTGGTATGGGGAAGTACAACAGCAACGAACATTAATAGACTATACAAACTACAGAAAAAAGCGATTAGGCACATTGCTAATGTTGACTATTATGCCCACACGGGTGAATTATTTAAACGGTTTAACATTATTCCAATTCATCAGCTTTACGAGTATTACCTAGCAATAAGATATAAAAAATCCCTGCTCAATAGCAATCGCGCTTTTTTGGATATTTTTCAACTAGAACCATACATTATCCCATACCCTGCTCGTCACCAACAACACTGGATCATTCCATTCTGCACAACACACTTTGGCCGACAAATGCTTCGCTTCACTGTTCCTGTTTTATTAAACAAATTAATTCAAAAAACGATAAAAATTGAAGAATGTGGTACACGTGTTATTAGGGAAGCACTTTTATCATGAAATGAACGCAATATTATTTATCACTAACTAAACTTTCAGCGTATATTGTAATTTGTCTTCATGTATTGTACTGGGCAATTTAACCGTAAAGGAATCTGTGTATCTATATTTTCAGTTCGTGATGAATCTATGTGTATTACAACTTGTAAAATATTAACCCTTGCTTACTATGAATGAATTTTGGTCGTCTGTCCTCAATGCTTTCCATGTATCAATGGAGGCTCGGGTTCCCCTCAAGTGACTAATGTCACTTTTATCCCGAGCCTGCCCTCATCCTTGAGATGAAAATAAACTGATTTGATTTGATTTGAAAACTAAAAAAAAAAGGTGGCCACGATGAGAATTCACTCCTCTGCTCCACTGCCACTGCTACCGCTTCGTAGCCGAAAGCACTAACTGCTGCGCCATCTTTGCAGCAGGTGACGGGGATAAATATCAGTGTCGCCTGTGCACAACAGCCTATGCACGTGGTTGGCCTCTGGCTGACCGGTGATTCACTAGATGGCAAAACAAGTAGCTGCGGAGTATAGTGCTGAGGCGAGCGAGCACGGCAAGCTGCAGACGCTCCCTCCCTCTGCTCCCAAAGACGTCATCGCCTCCGACGACAACGAATAAGGTGAAATTCACTTCAGGTGCCCATCAGACGATGACTACAACATCCTCCCAGAGTATGAGAGGGAGTTAACTTGATGAAGAAATGTGGTGCCACCATGCTGAAAAGTGGTGTCATTGAGAAAGAACACTCGACGCAATTTGCGTGAAACATTACGTTAATGAGGACTCCACAAATAAAACTCGGCTGAGAAATTGCTGTATGCCTGGTCTGTCATCTTGCGTTGTTGCGACCTCATAAGCAGCAACATTACACTTGGAAACATAACGCATCAGCACTTAATGCTGCAGCACTATTAAACTCGTCAACATTTCGCTATAACACTAAACTAAGAGACATAACTCAGCAACACACTCAGCGACAAGTAATGCTCTTGCTTTTGGACATCATAAGAATTGCTTAGGTGCCCCCATAGTTATTTATTTTCTTTGCACAGTGATCACATCCCGAACTTGCTGTGCCGTAGCACCGGATTGGACGCCCAGCATGCGACAAAAGTAGGAGACACGCGATACAGTTCAATGTCCAATGCGACATTCGATGCGTCGCAATGGCAGCCAGATTGGCTGCTATTTTCTTCTTACAGTGCAAAACTGCTGAAACTATCAGGAAAGCATCTGCTTAATGTTTTGCTGATAGTTTTGCTTACTGGCCACAGTGGTGCTTAGGCAGGCAAAACGATATCAAATTGTACCAGACTACTTGGCGTTCTAATATAAGTGCAGCATCTTCACCTCTTGGCTTTGGTCATCTACTTCGTTTCTTAGCAAGCACAGCAGCACTTAGGTGCACCATGTAGTTTTCTCACTGCTTGTCTTCCAGTCTCATGCACATTTGCTTGGACCGGAACGCACAGTGTGTTTATTGCTAATTCAGCCACGGTGGGACTTGATATGAAGTCAGTTTTTAACATTGTGTCTTTTGGGCTTCTCACGCTAGGGGTGTCATGGTACTTAACTCAGTGCTGATGAAAATGATATTGCTTAATGAAATATCTAATGCAATGCAAGCAATGATTTAGGGGTACAGAGGTGAGCAGCCTTGTGTAGAATACGGTAACGGCGGCTTCCGGGGCTCTCCGGAATCAGCCAGCGACGTCTAACACTAGCTGCGGGGTCCGACGTCTACCGGTATGTGCTAGGCACGTTTGGACCGAGCAACTACCATTAGACGTCGCTGGCTGGCTCCAGAGAGCCCTGGAAGCCGCCGTTCCTTTGTTCTAGACAAGGCTGCTCACATCAGTACATTGGACTGGTCACTTTTGAGAGCTCTCATGGTATGGTTTACATTCGACCAGCTGAATTTGAGCACTTGGAACTTCATTTGCCTGATTTATTCAGAGCGCTTGGAGGTGCTCTTGCCTTTAAGCTAGGAACATGACCGAGATCCAACAGAATTCTAATCACGTGGCTCCTCTGATGGCTCTGGGAGCCGATGAATGTTCTGTTCGGGCGTGTTTTCTCTGGTTCATTGTCTACGTCATAGGACCCTGATAGTCTGTAGTGTGTCCTTAGGTGGTTTTGTTTTACAGAAGTGGGCAAGGCAGTAGTGCCTGTCCAACTCACTTGTTGCACTGTCTTTTCCAACACTGATTCTTGACTGCAAGTGAGGCTTTCATCATGCAACCCCACTGTTGTGCCTGTTCAGGTGTCTTCCACCTGAGTGTTCCTGTGGATAGCCTGTTCTTCATTGGGAGCCAGCTGGTTGCCCTGAGCCATCTGGGCAAAGTGGGTGTCTGGCATGCCATGACTCAGCACTGGCAGGTGGGCCCTCTCTCACTCTGACATCTTTCTGCGACCACAGGTTCAGTGCAGGACCTTTTGATCAGCAGTGCACATTGACACGATGCAGCACTTTTTAGAAAGACATAGTTTGGCTCGCTATGCAGCAGAAAACTACACAGTTGTGTTGAAGGCCCACTCGTTAATGTCCAGAAAATGGTTTGCGCGTTGAGCAGTGCAACAAAAAAAAATGGTAAGCGCAGAATTAGGCTTGATCAATTATGGATTAGGGAGCAGGCAAAGATAGCTGATATTCATGTTGAGATAAAGAGGAAAGAACTGGAGTTGAGCAGGTGATGTGTTAGCGTAGAGCAGATAAGCCATTGCTCCATTAGAGTAACAATGTGCCTGCCAATCACAGTTGGTGCTGGCACAGGATTAGGTGGTGTGGTGAGATTAAGGAATTTGCAGGCATATAGGACGTAGTCGGTTATTGCAAGACAAGAGCAAAATGCAAAATTCCATAAGCATGCTTTCCCACACATCTAACATGCCCTAACCAAGGTGGCCTCATTCCAGGCTTGTACAGACAGTGCAGTCCACTTGTAATGATACCACATATAACGATATATTGGTTACAACAATGAGTTGACTTAAGAGTATCAACTTATCCATTAAATATATGAGAAAAAAAAAATATATATATATAACAATATTTTATTCATCGCATATTGGTCGTAACGATAAAAATTTTGTCTTCTGAACGGGGTTTTTGATGCACGATAATCGTGACATTTGCTTTGCTAAGTTCACCTTAAACGAACGATGCCGACATGGGGCAACAAGTTTGCCTAAACGAGTTTCTATCTGCCGCCATTACCGCGCAGTTCGTCCTGCCCGTGCGCCGATTGCGAAGGCCACAGAGAGCATCGCGAGTTGGCACAGCACGCCACAAGATGGCGCCAGCCGCGTCCGCAGAGCCCATGATCGTGCTCCACGCATCCAGAGAAGAGAAAGAAGAAGAAGCAAAAAATGAAACGGTCCCTGCCCTCTCTACACTACTCTCTCAGCGAGAGCGAAAATGTGCCGTAGACAGCCCAGCTAGTAAAAGATAGTGCTGACAAAGCGCAAAGCTGTGTCGCTTGAGACGAAGCCGCAAATTTTACAAGACTCAAAGGAAGTGCGAGGCCCATGTAGAGGGGGTATTTCATAAGAGTCCACCTAGTGGACTGCCAATTTTGGCCACCGCTGGTTGGCTGGAGCTGCATGAGTGAAGAGACAGGTGCCCCCAGCCTGTCTCCTTCTCATTCGTGCAGCTGCAGCCAATCGGCGACAGCCAAAATGGACAGTCCACTAGGTGGACTCTTGCGGAATACACCTCGGGAGCGCCTCATGACGGCTGCATCCAGGGACCACACCGATCAACAGAAAGGGCGGGCTTTGTGCGCCAGGTCGAAACCCCCCACGATAGTGAAACCAACACAGTGGAAGCCACTGACATTACCGAGCTTTGGGAGCATGTTGCTACTGACAATAAAACCGAGGGTGCTTCTATGAAGGACTTTCTGAGTGCAGGTAGTGCTGCCTTGTTCTGGGAAGAGATCTCTGACGGGATGATTGTTGTTGCTACAGATGGCGATGTGCGACGGAGGAGACGACAGCGGCAGCAGTGACAACGAGATTGACAATGGCCCGTCTTAGACACTGATCCCGAGTCGCTCATTGATTTCACGCAAGCCAAATTATTGCCGCCAGTATTTGGGCAGCAGCTGCACGCAGTGCACACCGCAGTTGTGAACCTGAAACTCCCGCGAGAGCAAGTGCACAGTTGTGACTATTACAGCATCCCTAATGCTTGACACACTGTTTAGAGGCATAAATAAACGTTTATTTTTCACTGCCTACTTTGTGCAACGCCTATCTTTAGTGCAAGTGGCAAGTTTGGTTTCGCAGCTTCGAAGGTATGTTTGGTAGCTTTTCTCTATTTTTTTTTTTAATGGCAGTCCAGATATAACGATTATCGACTATAACACTTGGATTTTTCGTTCTTCTTAATATCATTATAAGTGGACTGCACTGTATGTACTCCCTTTTGTCACTTTTTCTCAAGCACAGCGCTGCTGTGCAGCGATTCTGAATAGCTGGCATAACGTTAAAAAAAAAAAAGAAGAGGGCTGGCTGTACAACAGAAATTTTTAAATGCAGCTCTTTCTGCACGCGCGCTAGTGTTTTTAGTAATTTTGTTTGCTTTGTTTGACAATATACTAAAGTGCCACAGTGAGGTGCAATTTTGTTTTGTTTGTTCAGTGTCTAGTATTTTTAAAGTGTCTTCAAAGTAACAAAATACCTTTCATGCTATTTTGTACTCTACACTAGAACACCACTGATATGTTTTTCATGGGACCGTAAAAAAAGAAAACGTAAGAGCCAGGAAACAGGAAAAATTTAGAAATGTGAGTAGTGTTGAACTGCACACGATACTATTTTAATTCTTGCATGTGAAAAAAAAAGTCGTAGTTTCACCCGACAGCCAAAGTATTGATTGCGATAGCAAATTATAGTGGACAGCTATAGTACAAAGTAAGAATAGTAGTTTTATCGTCTGTATAAACTTGTAAACATTTGCTTATTACTATATTAAAAAGCATGGTGTCAGCGTCCACAGGCAAACATGACCACATCACACTCGATGAACGCGTACACGCGCTGTCAAATGCTGGCGTGAGGAATTTAAGTGCCGCTGCGAAGCGAGTGAAGTGGCCTTCGTGCTGTTGTCTATTGCTTAAACGCAAACTGAGCGCCGAGAACAGACAGCACGCACAAAGCTACGAGCCGCCGACGCACCTACACTGCGTAGACTCTGCCCCCAACGCAGATCGCTTTCAAGATACGGCCCACATGACCACGCGCCGCTGCGCAGTACGCAGTTAGCACAACGCTGCCCGCTATCCCTCCCCCCTCGCCAGTGCCTCGAGCGCAACGGGAGAAGGCGCGATTCCTCCCTGTTTCTTTTTCTTTCGCGCGCGAGATTTGGACGCTGTCGTCGGCTCCCCTCGCACGCTTTCACTCGCACATACAGCATACGGCGCGCGGCAACGGCGTTATCGCGCTTGGACTTTATACGGAACATCTATAAGCCAAAACTAATTTTAGGGCCGCAACGCGTCATAGACACCATCTTTAGATAGCAAATAGGGATCTCAAGGGCCATACTTTTGCTGGCGAAAACTGAAAATACGTCATGGTTGTCGCCCCTGGCAGTTTGGGTGGCCAATGCCATCGTCAAGCCACCAAGCCAAGCGACATGAAAAGTTAAAATGGCCGCTTGGGCCGGCGCAGGGTGGCAGTTCGCAACATATGATGCGGGAACCCCACTGTTACAACGAAATCCCACAGTTGCGACGTAACAGTGGGGTTTCCAATGCATTGGGTTCTATGGGAGCTGTGCCGGGACCGGCCGAAAACGACGTAACAGCCGGGAATACGCAGCATCCGGTAACGTAACAGTGGCGTTCTACTGTAGCAAGATAATTTTTAATTTACTGCTCTTACTGAGTAAACTTTTTTGCCTAGTATTTAGTATGTTATCTTAGATACTTCGTTTAAGTATCTTGTACATTTGTGCCGCATTCCCACTAGTAGCCCTGTTAAAGCTGAGAAATGATTTTAAAGCTTGGGCAGTGTGGGTAACGGAAAGCAGCCGCAATGATGTCACTGGTCTGCATGTTGACACCTTAATTACAATTCTCAGCCAAGGTCCATTATCCTGGTAGATCAGTGGGTGGCAGTGGGAACTCTATCCGTACGTGTCACTCATCTCTGTATTTACACGATTGTCAGGGAGACATTAATATTACTATCATCATCATCATCATTATTATTTGAAAATGCAAAGTGTGGGTGGGGGGCTGACTTAAAATCGAAGCCAAAGGATAGTACCACCTATAAAGGCTAGACAAATGAGATATCAGGGTCGTTGTAGCGTGGTTAAAATTTTTTGTTCCCTCTGCAGATTTAGACTTAACATTCGGCTATTCAGTGTACTTGTTTGTAAAAATTTTTCAGTTTTGAAAAACTTTCACTGTGCACACGGCACCTGCGGAAGTGTCGATAGTTGATTGAAGGGCCGTGGCGGCACTGACACTCGGAAAGTCAGCGGAGTTGATGGAGGAGCCGACACTTCTCACGCGTTTCTCCTTGGCTCTTTATTTGAGGGTTTGACTTGACTGCCAGCCACGTTTTACTGTTCTGCTTCACCAATCGTCATTAGTGCTCTGGGTACAAGAAGATTCAGCACTCATTCACGGCGACATTCAAGAGGGCTGCCATTCTTCACGCCGAAGAAAGAAAAAACTGCGCGGCGGGCGCCAAGTTCGACATTTTCGAACGAGTGGTGTGAGAGTGGTGGCTGCAGCGAGGCTAAATTTTCAGCCGAGACGGCAAGCAAAGTAGTTTGTGCAAGTCAAAGTTGCGACACTTTACCAGAGCTGGAGGCCAAGATTACAGCGTACGTCACTGAAATACACAATCAGTCCCTACCAGTGACTTACGACATGGTCATGCATTTTGCCCGGGTCTTCGCTTCAGAAGCGGGAATACACGGGATAAACTTGAAAGCCAGCAGTTGGGGCATCGAGGTTTGTGAAGAGGGTTGGTTTGGGGGGCCGCAGCAGTGTTGACAATGGCAACACCAGTGAGGACGATGGCACAAGTGAGAACGAGTAGACCGACGACTAGTAAATTTTCATTCAATATGCCTGTGAGTATGTATGCCTTTGTTCTAGTTCTTTTTCCTGACATGCAGTATATGAGGGGGGGGGGGGGGGTCGACTTACAACCATGTAAATATGGTACATGTGCTGTTAGCAGCAGAAGGCAAGAAGTGACAATTCTTGCACACATAGTGATTTATTGTTTGTCCAGATGCTCAGAAAAGAGCACTTGCTGAGTGGGAAAGGTGGTTGGCTTATACATGTTAAAATTTTGCTTATATGCGTTAAATGTTACAGTAAAACAATACTATTAAAGCATGCATTGAAGCATTTATATAGGCTGTCCCAGCTAACTTTAGCTGAGCTGTTCAGCAAAAAAAAAAAAGATTGAAAAACACAGTGCGAGATACACTTGTGATACCTGCACACATAGTGATTTATTGTTTGTCCAGATGCTCAGAAAAGAGCACTTGCTGAGTGGGAAAGGTGGTTGGCTTATACATGTTAAAATTTTGCTTATATGCGTTAAATGTTACAGTAAAACAATAATAAAGCATGCATTGAAGCATTTATATAGGCTGTCCCAGCTAACTTTAGCTGAGCTGTTCAGCAAAAAAAAAAAGATTGAAAAACACAGTGCAAGATACACTTGTGATACCTACGGTGTTCTGTTGACCGAAGACCATTAGTCTTAAAATCGTGTCTTGTGCCATCTTTTCTTTTCGGTGAATAGTTTGTCTAAAGTTAGCCAGGGCACCCTGTATGGGATTGCTGTTGTATTGTGATTTGGGCATTCACTCAACTTTTTAACCCTCAGATCCAGGATGTGGTGCCAATCACCAGCTTCGACACGGCGGGCTCATGCATCTTGCTTCTTGGCTGCACCAATGGCTCCATCTACTACATCGGTGAGTCTTGTTGCATTACCTACAGTATTTACTTGATTGCAACGCCCCCTCGATTGTAATGCGCATCCATTTTCCGTGACCAAAAGAGAGAAAAAATCCTTTACAGTACCGCGCACCTCATGCTTTCATACAGAAATAGAACTTTCTCTCATTTGGAAAAACAAAGAATGTGCTAAAGTTGCGATGAATAAAAAAAGATCGCAGTTTTGCCCAACACGCGAAGCATCGATTGCAATAGCAAATTATTAGATGGCTATACAAAGTAAGGATAGTAGTTTTATCGGCCGCATAAACTTGTAAACATTCGCTTCCTAACTAAATTAACAAGCATGGTGTCACGCGCGCACCAGCAAACATGAGCACATCTCTCTCGATGACCGTGGAACCTCTCTTCCAAAACACTGGAGTGACGAAGCGCGGCCTTCGTGTTGCCTCTAGCTTCAATGCAAATACAGCGCATGGCGGACTCTCTCCCCGTCGCAGATTGCTTTCAAGATAGGGCCAAGGTGATTGTATCGCCGAAGTGGATCCCATAGAATATGTCCTGCTTTGGTCCACTGAAACCCTTTTGTGTTGCTTTGCTGGTGAAAATCCTCTCCTTCTCTTTGCGCCAGTCCTGCGCATAAGTTTCGGGTTCTTCGAACGCTCATGATGCGGCCCGATTACCGTCAGTCTCCGCACACGTGATCAGTTTCCTTTTAAATGCGGCATCATGAGGAATTCGGCACTTCATGCTGAAAGAGCAAACGCAGAAAACGGGAAGACAGACGGTAGACTAATGCCTAAGCACACGTACTACAGCACATGGAGGAAGCTACAGCAGCTAGACTCGAAGCGTGTATGAGGTGGCCATTTTGAAATGCCGATGGCGATATGGTTACACAGACTTAGGGTCGTACTCAATTCTAAGGTGCACGTAATTTTTGGACCTGTTTTATCGGGGAAAAAGTGCACGTTAGATTCGAGTAAATACGGTATGCACATCAATGCGACCATCGTGTTCTCAAAGCTGTGCTGTTGTCGCCCTGTCCGAGCGCGTTTTCACCTGGAGGTTTCCAGCTTATTGATGAACATTCACTACCCTACACAAGAGTCACAGAGGAATTTTTAAGTTATGTAGAAATAACAGCCGGCTGAGAGCCGCTTCAGTTATGATTCACTGACAGTTACTGCGATTGTCACAATCGTCACTGCTGAGTTAGTCCATTTTCCTGCAGGTGCAAGTTCTCCCAGTAAGATGTTTCTTTTTACAGTAAAAGCTCGATGATACGATCACGGCTAATACGAATTTCCGGATGATACGAATTTTTCTGTGGTCCCGGCCGAGCCCCAATACTTTGCAACGTGTTAGAGAACGGTTGTTACGAATCGATTTCCGGCCTGCGTCGGTTGATACGAATAAACGCCGCCCCCACCGACGGCCGCGAAAGAGAACAGCGCGCAGTCACGCGCTTTTTCCCGTTCTCTTTTGGTGCGGAGGCGCGGACGCGGCGCCGGACAGCGCGGACTCCGCGACTGGGCGCGAATTGTTTAAAGTGATGGCGCTTTTGTACTTTTCCTCCTTTTCGGCGGCCGCCCATCGGACGGAGTGGCTGCTGTGATTCGGGCCGCTTTCTTTGTGTTTGCACCATTTTACCTAGTCGCAGCGAGCTATGTCTACCGAGATAGGATTGTCTACCGAGATAGAAGGACATTAGAGACTTTTTCTTCAAGAAATAAATGCTTTTTACGTACATGTGGCTGAGCGAGTTCACCTCTGACTCTTTAATTTAGCTACAGTCGAATCTCGTTAATTCGAACACGCTTATTTCAAACATACCGCGCACCGACAATGCTCTTAGCAGCGCGCCAAATCACGCGGCGGCGCCTCCGACCGGCATTGCTCCGACACCGCCGTAGAGCAAAAGCTCAGGAGAGACCCCTCAATGCCGCGCGCGAAGGAACGGAAAAAAAAAGAACCCGCGGCGGAAATTTCACCCTCTCTCAAATTGCAAGGTCGCCGTTTCTGCATCGCGCCGGAACAAGCGTGTACGTGCCGACTAGAGTGTTCTAGACAACCGTATTCTAGCACACACTAGTGCCGACGTCTCAGCCACGCGGATAAAATGGCAGTGAACCCTTCTCCTCTATGCTTCCTCTATTTTCTAGACGCATGTTAACCTTGCACGCTGCGGCAGCAGCGCAGAGGGAAGCAGCGGCGGAGGCGCAGTCGGGCCAACGAAACTGCCCACGCCCGCACACGCTCGCTTCCCGATAACGGCAGAAAACGAAACTTCAGGGAGCGGCTAAAATAAGCTGGTGCCAGCACGACGGCGGGCGCGCACGGAGTCGAAGGTGAGAAAGCTACGAGGGAGTTGAGAGGGAGGGAGGGAGGGCGAGGGGAGCCACAGAAGCGGCTGTGTTGACGCGGCCAAATCCGCTTCCCTGCCGCCCTCCTCCCTCACCTTCGACGGTTTCCGCGCACACCCGTGTGCCGGCGCCGCCCGCTCCCTGAAGCTTCGTTTTCTGCCGTTATCGGGAAGCGACCGTTAGCCGGCCTGGGCAGTTTCGTGGCCCGCCCTTGCTATGCGCTTGCTCGCCGCGATATTTCACGACTCGCACCATTCGTGCATCGTGCTATAGTGCACGAATACTTCAAAAATACGTCCTTTTAATTCGAACAAATTTTCGGGCCCCTTCGAGTTCGAATTATCGGGATTCGACTGTAGTTTTAATTGTTTCGATGATACGAATTTCGGCTAATACGAACATTTTTCGTGACCCCGTGAGATTCATATCATCGAGCTTTCACTGTAATTGCTTTGTGACTGCCTTATTCTTACACTGCATGACAATCTCGGAGAGGAACTCAGTGACGTCATGAGAACGTCATTAGGGGTGAGCATGCAAGGATGCCTTGGCTTTTCCTGTCCACTCCTGCCATGCCTGCATTCGATCATTCCAAAGTCTGCATGCACTGGTTGCAAAGCAGCAGTAATGCTAAATTACTTATCTATTCAAAGATCCTCACAGGCTTCAAGGAGCATGAGTGAGATGGGGGGGGGGGGGGGTGATACAAATACTACTAACATACTGCAAGTACTGCAAGGATAACAATTGCTCATTGGTATGGGCTGGTCGTACACACAATTTAGGACTAGCAACATGTTAGTTACAAACAAGACCACAACAAAAGGCAGCACACAATATTTAACATCTGTAAAATGTAAACATCAAATCCAGTGCAGGCTTTACTAAAAACAAAACGAATATTTGCTCTCACAAAAGTAGGAGAAAGAAAGAATCTGAAAATTAAGAAGTGTATGTGAGAGGAAGCGTGATACAGTGGTTATGAATAAATAGGGCGAGATGACTGACAGCTGTTGATAAAGATGTTAATAAAAATTGTTACATTTAATAATGCAGGCAACATAACCACAGCATTTGCATTCTTTAAACTTTCATGAAAGATGGAGCTCTAGGCTGCACTCTTGTTGTCGGCAACTCTCACTAGGCTAGATCTGCCTACAGACAACAGCATCCTCCTTCTGCTTTTTTTTTTTTTTTTTCAGACATGCAGAAGTTCCCACTGCGTATGAAGGACAATGACCTGCTGGTGACTGAGCTCTACCGGGACCCATCAGCTGACCCAATCACGGCCATCAGTGTCTATCTCACCCCTAAGACCAGTTTGTATCTTGTTCACTCACACCTTGTTCATTTACACTTGCAACACATAAAATAGCACTTCTTGTTTTGTTACCATATTTACCTTATCCTTACGTGCCAGCGAACCTAAAGTGCACTCAATTTTCGTGAGTTTCAACAAAGAGAATGAATGTAACATTCCTCCGATTTATAAAACAAGAACATAACATGTGCCCCTACTCCACTATCAGACAAAAAGATAGTGCAGAATTTGCCTTCACTGAAGAGATTTTTATTTTTTTTTTCTTCACCAGCCTAATTTTTTGTCCACTGCAGGACGAAGGCCTCTCCTTGTGATCTCCAATTACCCCTGTCTTGAACTAGCTGATTCCAACTTGCGCCTGCAAATTTCCTAACTTCATCATCCCATCTGGTTTTCTGCCGACCTCAACTGTGCTTCCCTTCTCTTGGTATCCATTCTGTAACCCTAATGGTCCACCGGTTATCCATCCTACGCATTACATGGCCTGCCCAGCTGCATTTCTTCCACTTAATGTCAACTAGAATGTTGACTGTCTCCATTTGCTCTCTGATCCACACCACTCTCTTATTGTCTCTTAATGTCATGTCTAACCTATTTTGTTCCATCACTCTTTGTTCGGTCCTTAACTTGTTCTCGAGCTTCTTTGTTAACCTCCAAGTTTCTGCCCCATATGCACCGGTAAAATGCAATGATTGTACACTTTTCTTTTCAACGACAGTGGTAAGCTCCCAGTCAGGATTTGGCAATGCCTGCCGTATGCACTCCAACCCAATTTTATTCTTCTGTAAATTTCTTTCTCGTGATCAGGGTCCCCTGTGAGTAATTGGCCTAGATAAATGTACTCCTTTACAGACTCTAGAGGCTGACTGGCGATCCTGAATTCTTGTTCCCTTGCCAGGCTATTGAACATTATCTTTGTATTCTGCATATTCATCTTCAACCCAATTCTTACACTTTCTCGATTAAGGTCCTCAATCATTTGTTGTAATTCGTCTCCATTGTTGCTGAATAGGACAATGTCATCTGCAAACCGAAGGTTGCTGAGATATTCGCCGTTGATCCTCACTCCTAAACCTTCCCAGTCCAAGAGCTTGAATACTACTTCTAAGCATGCAGTAAATAGCACTGGAGAGATTGTGTCACCTTGCCTGACCCCTTTCTTGATAGGTATTTGTCCGCTTCCTTTGTGGAGAAACAAGGTTGCTGTGGAATCTTTGTAGCTATTTCCCAAGACATTCATGTATGCCTTCTGTACTCCTTGATTACGCAATGTGTCCACAACTGCTGTTATTTCTACTGAATCAAATGTCTTTATGTCTTTAATGAACTATTACAACTTGTGCCATTACAAATGGCAAATCACCGTCACCATTTGTGCTTCATTGGCCACAGATACCAAGCACACAGGGGTGGTATTCTTGGGTGATCACTTTTAGAGATACAGTCAACTACCGTGAATTCTATCCTGACTGACGGGACAGACAAAATTGAGTGAATTATCCCGTGGGTCAAATTAAACAAGATGCCGAAGAAATGCCAAAACACACCGCTGATTCATTTGGTTGTATTTGCCGTGTTCTAACAAGCCCCCGAATAAAATGCTTCCCCACTTTCCATGTGTCCAAAGTAGAAATCTAAAGTGATCCCGATTTTTTAGAAAGAAAAATGGGCAAGAGCCTAATATGTGCTGCACATTGGTGGCTGTTAGTGTTGGGCTGCTAAGCACTTGAACGTGGGATCAAATCCCGGCCACTTTTCGATGGGGGTGATATGGGAAAACACTAGGGATGGACGAATATTCGGTATTGTTGAATATTCGATCGAATAATTCTATATTCGTTATTCGCTTCGATTTGAATTCAGGTATTCGATATTTTTGAATTATTCGGCGCTCCCGAATACAGCCGGTACACATCTCGGAGGCTATGCTTCACGTCATGGCTGCCATACATCAACCATAAATCTCGAAGGCTATACGTTTCTACATTAAAGAGGTGGAAATGTGCGATGCAAAAGAGCAGAAACGGCGCTAGTGTACAACCGAAATGAAGCGGCGAAGTCCGCATCGCCACAGTCATCAGCGGAAATCGTACGTGAATGACAGCAACGACAGAACGCTTCGTGCCTATTTGTGCCTTTATTGCGTTTACCGCGGCGCATGACAACACGTTGGCCACGGCATTTCATAGTCGCCATCCATGATCGCGTTGATAGCTGCCACAGTTTCTTCCACAGCGGTTGCGGCAAAAAATAGTTTAGTTTTGACTCAATACGCACGTCAGCCGCGTGCCTAAAAAGCTGCATAGTGGCCATCCATGATCGCATACATAGTGACCGCGATTTCATCTGCAGTTGTTGCAGCGAACGGTAGTTTCGTTCCGACTCTGTGCGTGCGTTGGCCGCGTGCCTTTAGGCTAAGGTACGGCCACGCTAGCGGCAAAAACACGCGTGTCATGCCGCGAGCGGCAAGTTGCCGCGCACCGTGGCAATTGCGTTTCGCTGCGCGGCAGTGATATGATCTCGTGCGCTCTCGGAACGTGGAATCACCGTGAGCGAAAAGGGTGCGATCGGACAGCGTCCAGAAATCCCTCCATAGAACCGCGAGAGACGACGATCGTCAATTGATAACCCGGCGCGAAGCTGCGGAGGTCCGGTTGCCATTGGCTCCGTGACGTCACCCTTGTCGCTCTCGGCACCCTCCCCGATTCCTGCCGCTTTTGCCGCACGCGACATGACACGTTGCCGCTAGCGGCATGACGCACGCGTTTTTGCCTTTCATCCTCTACAGCTTTGCTGTAGAGGATGAAGAGCACTGGCTACATTGCGATGGTAGTGCGATCTGTTGGTGGTCGGCTTACTGGCGAAAAAATAATCGGCATGTGCGCGCGGTAGTGCAAAGCGTGTCGCTAATGATGGTGCGCGCCACGGCCGTGCTGCGAAGAAAGTAGCGAGGCCTCGATCGCCGCTGCGAGAGCCAATCAGTCACGAGATGACGAGAATTGCAGCTTCCGCACTGCTAATGTACAAAATAGCAAAAGGATTTGCTCATCCATTACAGTAATAAAATCGTGCTGACGTAGTAAGCATTTGCTTATTGTTTTCTGGATACCCTGATAATTCGGCATTCGGTTAATTTGGACATTTCTTTTTCAGTCCCGTGAAATTTGAATTAACTATAATTTTACTGTAATATGTGATATATAATATTCGAACTATTCGATTCGAAATTATTTGACCAAATCACTATTCGCTTCGAACCTCAAATTCACTATTCGCCCATCCCTAGAAAACACCCATGTACTTTGATTTAAGTGCACGTTAAAGAACCCCAGGTGGTCCAAATTATTCCGGAGTCCCGCACTATGGCATGCCTCATAATCAGATCGCAGTTTTGGCACGTAAAACTCCATGATTTTTTTTTCCCATAAAGTCAGCTACACCGCAATACAACCAAGTTATGTGGTAAAGCGTATCACTGCCGCAAAGACTGCTTTAGTTTTATGTCAGAAATTTGGTTTCATTTTCACTGCCATCGTCACAAGGTGGCAACAAACAATGTTGGCATCTTGTGATGGCGATGACGCTGTGAACGCGCCTTTGGATCTGATTGTAACAGTCAGGCAATTTTCAGACCCATTTCCTCAGAAGAAAACGTGTGCATTAGATTGGGATAAATGGGGTAAGTGGTGCAGAAGGAATTTAGAAAACAGTTAGGGGACTTCCCGCCAAAAATTAACTAGCAAAGTTACATGTGACTGCATACTGAGCATGCCCATACTTGTAATGATCATGGAGAGCATCCTCCTCAACTTCTTTCTTTTTTTCTAATTGTCAGAAATTTTTTATCTATGCTTTACAAACAAGCCTAAACTTGTGTCCATTTGGGTCAGGCGTAGAGAATTATTTCCCTACCGCGTCCATTGAGCATTGTTAGCCTGCTAGCGATGATTTTGAGCACTGTTTTCGAGCCCTTTCACAGCACTCACAAGCTCACTGCACCACCTAACTTATAGTACAAGAACTACAGTTTCGTTCTCTATACAGTTCGCATTTTTTCTTTTCGCGTGGTGGTGATTTTGCAAGAGGTTTGCTAGACTCTGTAATTTGAAAGGGAAACTGGCCACCCCCGCAAACTCTGCACGATCTCAGAGAAGTCTCAAATGTTGCGATTCTGCTTTGTCTGCAGTTCATTTTTTTCGACAGCCCAAGCAGAAGCGAGTCAGCGGATGCTGCCTTTCCATCTGAATTTAGTTCGGCGAGAGATGACGGTCGGCGCACCACAAGTTTGGGCTCTCCCACCATCTCAAGCCATTCAGCTCCAGTCAGCTTAAATGAGTACATACCGGATGGAAATGAAAAAATTCAACGTCAGCTAAACCCAGCAAAGCATAACTTGCTGCAACACTTGCCATGTTCCCCTGTGTTTTACATTACAAAACTGCTTTCCCACATGGCACGCACAACTATAGGGCTTGCAGCTAATTTTTTGTAACAGAAGTACTGCCTGAAACAAAATTTTGATTTCTTCACAGATAGTGGCTATTGTATAGCAAACCCTTTTGTATAGTATTTCGCAATCTTTATAGCATTTTTTCCCCTTTAAGTTCAAGCATATTTGAACAAGTTTTGTTCAATTTTACTCTACAATCTTGTTTTTGGCTATTAATATGTTAACGCATAGAACTCGGTAATGAAGCTCTATGGATGGAAAGCACATTTACTTTGCTTTATTTTCGTGTATTGCATAAAACATTTAGTGTAATAGTTCCTTCAGAAAAAAAAATCTATCGTGACCTACAAAAAGTGGCCCTTTTCCCCCAGTCGGTAAAGAGTTAATGTCCGGTTTACTAACGCTTACTATTGTTAGTAGTCAGGAGTGGTCAAACAAGGGGTGTTGCTGAAGCCCACAGTTCAACAAGGGCACTTGTCTTTGTCAGGGCCACTTGTCGTAGGCCTCCATCTTCCTGTGAACCTCTGTCTTGTTTCCAGTCGTTCATGAATCACATGCATATTCTTACCAGACATGTCGTAGCAACAAATTAAAATTGTGTAGAAACCCTCGACGATGATTGTGGGTGTAAGCAAATAGCTGTATGAATCAGCGTGAAGGTATGCATGTAATGCTTAGTAACATTTCATGTCCTGATATTTTTGTGCTCCCAAGTCTTACACGAGTAAATACTTCGCTCTCTAAAGTCAAGAAGTAAAACAGGTATATGCACATGGACAGTAGAATCTTGTAAGGTGTTGCAAGCAAGAAGTCATGAGCTGCATTTCCAGCTGCCTCTCGACTTTCGTGCTCTTTGTGTGATTTCAACAGGTGCCGCACATTCACTTCCCTCTGTGCTTGTCTCCCCGCTTTCTTTCTCCCGCCAGGTCTGTGCGGCAACTGGATCGAGATTGCATACGGCACAAGTGCCGGCACAGTGCGGGTGATTGTGCAGCACCCGGAGACGGTGGGCCACGGTCCGCAGCTGTTCCAGACGTTCACCGTCCACCGCAGCCCCGTCACCCGCGTCGTCCTCTCCGAGAAATACCTCATCTCTGGTGAGTCGGCAGCTTTACACGTTGGCTCACTTGGCTTGGATCAGGGCCGTGTGCTTAACCCCTTCAGTACCATGATATTATCCCGAATTCTGACCACAAAATGGCGAAAGTATTTTGAAAGGCCCAAGTTGCCAACATGTTCTGCCAGAATACACTCGCTTCTGCTGCTGTCTGCCAGAAGCACAGCTAAGCACTAAGATGAAACAAGGCTCGTCCATGGCATTGCTAGAAAATGGAAAGTAGTGTCAACAAGCTGAGTTCGTCCTGGGCCTGCTTTAACCAGAAACGCATTGACACACACAGCTTATCCAAGGCACGGAAGAGGTTAACATTGTGACAGATCACATCGTACAGTGGTTAGAGAACCGGTTATGTTGGTACTGTGTCATTATTAAAGACAACAGTACGGCAAAAATGAAAACGGGGGCAAGCAACGCAACCTATATGCTTGGAACAAGAAGATTGAAAAGATCTGAGGGGCACCATTTTTTTTGTTGCAACAATATGAAGAAAACGGGCAATGAAGCCAGGGAGGAGATAGGGTAAAATAATTGTTTCACTTCATTGAAATGTATAAATAATCAGGTAAAAGGAAATGGCAGTGCACAAGGAGATCACTTGCCGCAGATGGGGACCGCACCGACATATTTCGCACTGTGTGTGCTGAGGTTTTACAATGGCGGCCATCCACCCTTACACTTTCGGGGGTATTTGTGTATGTGTACAAGATGAGCAGTGGGAGTGTAAGCCAGTGCAGCTTACGGCCAAGGCGGTGGATGGGGTGCATCCTTTTAACCGCAGGTGTCGTAGGATATGTGAACCTAGTTAACGGGCATCACGGGAGTGTACTCTGTTACAATTTTACAAGGGAGCAGCCCGAGTGAACGCATATTTTGACCGACACTAAGGCAGCTGTAATACTCCTCTAGAGTCCACCTAGTAAACGGTCCATTTCAGTCGCAGCTGATTGGCTGGAGCACTACAAGCGAGAAGGCTGGGGATTGTCTCCTTTTCGCTCGTACAGCTCCAGTCAATCGTCAGCAGCCAAAATGGACAGTTTACTAGGTGGACCCTTACAGAATACACCCTTGGTCACTGTCGAGACACCCATGTACGCCAAGATTTACTAACGCGAGGTTGATGGATGCCTTCAAAGCTCAAGTTCCTACAGGAACTTTTTGAGGCACTTTTTATTCAAAGAGAAGGTGACAAGTGCTTGAGCACTCTGTTGCGTTGACAAAACGGAGTAGTTATGTAGCTTATGTGTTGTGGTGCTTGCAAATCTGTGTGTTCTTTTCTTGATGCTGTTTGGCAGTTGCTTGATGATACTGTTTCGCAGTTAACGTCAGTGTCAGCCCAGCTTTTGTTTTGTGCTTACATTTCTATGATCTGCCGGTTTTACCACTGTTTATTTTTTAACGGTTAGTTTCCCCTTCGACATCAAAAAATTTTGCTACATATGATTGCGAAGCCCTGCCTCTCACCTCAAGTTAAAAAAAATGAACAGAAATGGGAAATCCAGTCGAGCAAGTCTGGTTGGGATAAATGCCCCCATGGCAAAATTGACACTGATTAGCAATGCTGCATAATAGAGACCTCCATCACTCCTGCAGGCACCAAATCAAGAAATCGATCACTTGTACGTGAAAACAAGCCGTGCTGGCAACCACGCTTCGTTGCTGTAGATTCTCAATATGTTTAGATTTCACAGGAGTTGAAAAATTTTAGAACTAAGGAAATATCAAAGTAAATTGACCAAGAAAACAATAAACAGATGCCTTTATTTACCAAAACTTTCCATTATTTTTGCATTGAATGAGAAGAAATAGAGAAACGGAGGTTCTCGATTTTTTTGATCACCTACAAGCACATTTTTCCTTTTATGTTGGACATATGTGCAGAAATGGCAGTTGTTTATTTTTGTGATTTATTTATAATTTTTTTCTCGTTTATTTGTTTAGTCAGTTTCAGGGCCATCAGACTTTCCAGAGAAGAGTGGGAAAAATGCCATGCAAATACAAAACAATGACAAAGAAAAGAAATATTGCAAGAAATAAGCCTTAATGACGCACTTGAAATCTTGGTTCTTAATGGAGACGATGGCAATGGCCAGGTGATTCCAGTCTTTACTAGTCTTCGAAATAAACGAGTTAGACTAGTGATTGGTGCAACAATTTGGGATGACAACATTCATGTGGCGATGAGTACATTGCTAGGAAGCACTATAAACAGACTGTGTTTAAGGAGACACTAAAGAGGAAAAATCATTTCACCTGTATCAGTGGATTGCCCATCCACAACGACACTTGACCACAAGAAGAAGCTTGGTGAGCTAGAAAAAGCTTAAAAAATGAGAGACAGGTGGCGACACCACATTGATGTTCTCGTACCAGCTCACCATGACGTCATCATGGATTGTGACAGCTTCTGCTAGGGCCTAGTTAATTCCCTATCATTAAAAGTGGATTACATTGTAAAAATTTAACATGGCAAGTTCAGGGAACTTATCCCAAGCCAACGCAGCCCAAATATTAAAAAAGAAAAATACTTTGAAATCCATGATGTCCCACTGACGTACCAGTGCTGAGGTTCTGGTACAAAATTTTAAGAATATGCAGCTTTGACTTTGATTTTCTCATTTAACAAACAACTTATTGTGAAATTAATGAAAATAGTGCTTTTGAAGAATACTCGATCAGTCTAAACTGATTTAGTGTTTCTCTTTAGTCTCCAATCAACATCCTTGTGAAATCTTGTGAACAGCACATAAACGACTTATGAGGTGACGTGGAGTAGAGTAACCGCACTTTTTGATTTTTTGTACTCGTGTAACACTGGGTGAGCAAGGAGATCGAGTGCTCATCATCTCGTGACTGAAAAGCACTTGTAGTGGCACTTATGGGCTTCTGAGATCATACACGACTGGGTTTCCATGCTTTGTCACTTCGCGCCTGTGAGTGCCTGTGATGTGAGCGTTTCGCATGGTACGTGGCAAAACATTTTTGGGGGGGAGGGGTCAAAAGTGACGCGGTGGTCTCTCAGGCGAATTTTTATGTTGCTAGGTTGGCAGGTATGCTGTCTAGTTGTGCTAAAATAGGGCCAAACCTCAGTAGCATGGCAGTTTTGTGCGGTATGTGCGCAGTGTTTTAGCACATGCTCAAAGCTCTTAAGTTCATGCATGAATGGCCAGGGGAAGGTTGCATTCAATTTCTTGATGTTTGTTTTATTTTCTCTGAAGGGCATGCTTGCTGGAGTTGCAAGCCGTGGTAAAAAAGAAAGGATAAATCTTTAGACATCATTAGACCCATCCTAACTCTTTCCCTACCGTGGGGAAAATAGGTGCTTTTGATTTTCTTTTCTGAAGGAGCTAATGCACTCAATCTTTTATGTAATACATTAACAAAAAGCAGAATGAATGCACTTTTCACACATTAATGTTTTATTAACGAGATGTATGCCATAAAAAAAGATAAAAATTGCCAGAATTAACATTGTAGGATAAAATTGAATGAAGTTTGTAAAGACACGCTTGTGTCTACTAAAAAAAAATGTAACAACCATTATGAGATGTACACAATGTATTGCTGTCTAATAGGCACTATCTCAAAAAAAATCTAAATTTTTCATTGAACAGGTATTTCCTTACAAAAATTTACCTGCAAGCACTACAGTTGGGCGTGCCGGGCTGTGGCCACCATTGTTCTGGGCTGGTTTGCGTCATCGTCGCTCTCATAGTCGAAGTCCAACAAAAAGGCAGCATCCTCAGAGTTGCTGCTGCTCTATCCATCGATAAAATCGGCTACAGACACAGTGGAATCACAAGATCAATGATCTTTCGAAGCACGTGCACCGCTCTCAGAGGCAGCCATTTTTAGCTTTCTACTTTGACTATCGCAAAACTTCGGAGCACATTCAAAAATCGCTGCCTGCCATAAAAAAAGTGAACTGCTTAGAAAACAAAAATATAGTTCTCCTCCTTCACATCCAATGGTGCGGTGTGTCCGTGAACGGTGCGGAAGGTCTTGAAAGCGGCATTTCAAACCATCAATAGCGTGCTGACAATGCCCGATGGGCGCGGTAGGGAAAGAGCTAGGGAAAGAGCTGTCAACTGCACTCGCAAAATCTTGTGACCACCTTGTCGGCCGAAGCCTGCAGTGCCAAGTGGAACACCTCGAGAGGGTTGGTTTCTCCAAGGAACTGATAACCTCAGTGGCAGAAGGTCTCTTAACGTTGGTAAAGGGTGAAGGACGTGCTTGCCAAGGCACCTCACTTCGGCCAAGTGTGAGACTGGGCCACAATGACCCAAATTATGTTTGAAAATTTTGAAATTGTTGGCAGTCGGGTTTCAGGGCAATATCAAAGTAATTTAAGCTTCACCTTCATTTTATCTTGTATAGTAATAAATGTCTTGCCACGAAAGAAACAAGGATGAAGTTTTAAAAGCATAGATTGTTGTTCTAAACTGATGTTGTGTTTCTCTTAAATCCCTTTGAATACAAGTTGGAACCAGTGTTGTGCCATTGTTGCCACACTTACGATGGAGGAAGGAAACCCAGGAGAGGCCCCGGCCAGCACGGACGTATTGGAGAAGGTGTGGCGGAAGTCACGTGCTGTTTTTCGCAAAGGAGCACTGGGACGATTACCCCAAATGTCAACGTTGCCATAGCAACCGGGCTCCTGAAGCTTTCGCTGCTGCTCTCGGTCTCTGAGAAGTGAGATAAGATTTTTCCAGCGGTGTCTTTCTCACAGCACATTTTGTTCGCGAGAAAAGCTGACTTTGGAGTGTGGTGTGTAAGCTTGAAGGTTGTGTTTTGGGTCTTTGAGTGTAAGTGTCAGCCAGCAACAGATACGCTCAAGCAATCACGGTGCAGGTCTTCGTCTTCTTCAACGTGTCACGGATAAACACAGGAGCGCCTCTCCTTCACTAAAACTGCTACAGACGTTTCGTAGGCTTTGTTGTGATCCGCGCGGGCAGCACACACTTCTGGCAGCTCGTAACAATGCGAGTTCAAAGTTTGCGCCCATCTGCTGCGGCGAGCTGCAGAAGCCCTGATTGGAGGCGCAAAGAGAGGTGGCACACCAACATGGCTGCACTTCCGGCTTCAAAAACGTGACGTCAGGGCCTCTCCTGTTTTGTTTCTTTCCTCCATGATTGTGAAAGCAGCATAAAAGGTTGTTTGAATCAAGTTGCAATGTGTCACACATCTGGTGAAATCTGCTTTGTGCTGAATCGTGTGGCACCACGAGGTGCATGCATGCTCCCACCAAGACGTGAACATGTGTGTGTGTCGCAATGTCATTGCAGTGTGCAGTGAGTACAGCCACGTGCGTACGTGGAGCGTGACCCGCTTCCGAGGCATGATCTCAACGCAGCCGGGGTCAACGCCGTTGGCCTCCTTCAAGGTCGTCTCCCTAGAAGACCTTGAGCCCTCAGCCAGCTACCCAGCTGGAAATGACAGCGGTGAGTGCTTGAGATTTGTTTATCTGTAGAGTGGTCATGCAGCGTTTCTTAGATAGTGTGAACAATTGTGTGTGTTGCATGTAAACTTGGAGGATAATAAATAAACTTGACCAAAAGAAGGCTGTGCAATGAACAGTAGGAATGGAAAGTGATTTGTTTGTCAAGAGACATAAAGACAGTCAAATAGTGTGTATGTTTTCTTGCTTGTTTGTTTTCTTGTTTTAATAGATATTTTCAAGTACGACCTACGATGCGGCCAGGGAGTTAAAACTCCTGGTCCCAACGTGCGAGTAGCCGGCTTTATGGGGCCTTGCACCCTATAGCCCGCAGGACCTTTCAGTGAAGTTATTCCATCCATCCATGAAAAGGTGGCGCACACATTTTCAATGGACCGTTCGCAAAATTCGTGGCAACCTGTAACGCCAGAATGGGGAACTTTGTGCTCGCCACATGGTTGAAAAACAAATGTTCCCGGCAGTATGTGCGCTAAGCGTCACTGAGACTGCTCGTGCGTTTATAGTTTCATTTATGCATGTTCACTATCTGCAGTTACGTGACTTCTGTCATCTGTGATTGAGAAACACTCTAACCTCTAACCCAGGATCTCAGCCAGGGAGGGGTTTACAGTTTGCCAATACCATCTAAACAGCACTAATTTCGATTTCTTCACGAAAAATTGTAAAAAAAATGCGCTTTTTGCGAGGGTGCAGACGATTGCGCGTCTTACATCTTAGTTGCAGCACTCACATGCGTAAGGAAAGAAAGGGGGTTAAACAAAAGGGGGGGTTAAGTCGGCCTCAAGGGGGGGTTACAACCCCCGAATCCCCCCCCCCCCCCGTCGGTGCGCCACTGCCTCATTCCCTTTTTACAAACGACATGCGCAGAATAATTTTGCATATGGTCTAATAATGACTGAGATCATAAAAAAGGAAAAAGTGTGTATTCTGCCAGCAATAAATTGTGTAACCTGAACTTGGAGTACCGAACAAGCAAGTTTGCTCCTGTTGGTGAAGAGGTGCTGGTTAGGCCTAACAGAGGGCATGGTGGGTGACTCATCAGCAGTCTAAAGCCCAAACTGACTGCGTCGAAGTGTC
Organism: Dermacentor silvarum; assembly: GCF_013339745.2. Lineage (NCBI taxonomy): Eukaryota > Metazoa > Arthropoda > Arachnida > Ixodida > Ixodidae > Dermacentor > Dermacentor silvarum. Next base: position 167,910,003 of record NC_051160.1, read on the forward strand.
GAGATAGTGTGCACAATATCAGCACTTCATGACGACACTCAATGCCCACTGGTCTTCATGGCGGCAAATGCAAAACACCTCACTGTTGAAATTTCATGAAATTTCATGTAGATATTTAGCTGGAGTACAGCATATTGCAAGATTCTGTAAAAGAATTTTCTGTAGTTCTGGCAGTGTAAAAAAACAATAAAACGTCTTACCGTTGATATTAGCTTTTCTTTGGACGTAGCTGATCAATTCTGACTTTTTTTTTTGACGCCGTCCTCCGTGTGCAAATGTACTAATACAGTCAGTGACTGTATTAGTACGAGCTGGTATTTCACTGATATTTAGAGGAGCTTTGCAGTCGCACAGGGCTGCCGCTTTTCTTTGCCATTCCCACTACATACTTCATGCTCGTCATCCATCTACACTTCCAATTGCGGAACTGACCACACTTTTCATCCATCACCTTTACAATAATCTGTCTTTAAGAGCTTCTAGCTGAACTAACGTGTACAGGTGTGCAAATACTTGAATATCATTGAATCTAATCAAATAGTAGATATCTGATTTTTTGAATTTTCAAGTTTTTCAAGATGGAGCAAGCGTCATGCGAACTTGCCATTTTCTTCCACATTTCAGAATCTTTGTCCGGTGGCAAATCACGCCGAACCTTTCTTTCTTTCTTTGTTTCCATTGCTAAAGATACAATGGCAGAGGCTAAAATAAGAGCTGCAGTGAGGCAGTTTGAGGTGCCCTTCCCCCCTGTTACATGGTGGCAGTGAGTCAACCATATGCAGAAACATTACATATAAATGTTTAAGTGCAATAATTAATCAATTCAAGAGAGTTTTCAATAGGGGAACAAGGAAATTGGCAAGTAAAAACAATGCAGATAGTACACACCACCACGTTACATACACTTGGCAATATGTAAATAAAAGTGAAAATTACGTACACTTGACAATGCATACAGTAAAAGCTCGATGATACGATCACGGCTAATACGAATTTCCGGATGATACGAATTTTTCTGTGGTCCCGGCCGAGCCCCATTACTTTGCAACGTGCTAGAAACGGTTGTTACGAATCGATTTTCAGCCTGCGTCGGTTGATACGAATAAACGCCGCCCCACCGACGGCCGCGAAAGAGAACAGCGCGCAGTCACGCGCTTTCTCTCCTTCTCTTTTGGTGCGGAGGCGCGGCGCCGGACAGCGCGGACCCCGCGACTGGGCGCGAAGAGTTTGAAGCGGTGGCGCTTCAAGAAATAAATGCTTTTTACGTACATGTGCCTGAGTGAGTTCACCTCTGACTCTTTAATTTAGCTACAGTCGAATCTCGTTAATTCGAACACGCTTACTTCGAACATACCGCGTACCGACAATGCTCTTAGCAGCGCGCCAAATAACGCGGCGGCGCCTCCGACCGGCATTGCTCCGACACCGCCATAGAGCAAAAGCTCAGGAGAGACCCCTCAATGCCGCGCGCGACGGAACGGGAAAAAAAAAAAAAAAGAACCCGCGGCGGAAATTTCCCCCTCTCTCAAATTGCAAGGTCGCCGTTTCTGCATCGCGCCGGAACAAGCGTGTACGTGCCGACTAGAGTGTTCTAGACAACCGTATTCAAGCACACACTAGTGCCGACGTCTCAGCCACGCGGATAAAATGGCAGTAAACCCTTCTTCTCTATTTTCTAGTCACATGTTGACCTTGCACGCTGCGGCAGCAGCGCAGAGGGAAGCAGCGGCGGAGGCACAGTCGGGCCAACGAAACTGCCACGCCCGCAAACGCTCGCTTCCCGATAACGGCAGAAAACGAAACTTCAGGGGGCGGCTAAAATAAGCTGGCGCCAGCACGGTGGCGGGCGCGCACGGAGATGTGCACACGGAGTCGAAGGTGAGAGAGCTACGAGGGAGTTGAGAAGGAGGGCGAGGGGAGCCACCGAAGCGGAGGAGTTGACGCGGCCATAACCTAAAGCCCCTTGATCTTGAAAGTAGCGACACTCTCCTCCGCGCGCGCGCTTTCCTCCTCAATTCTCCTCGCCCGCCGGCTGCGCACGGCACGCTATTGCGCCTGGGCTCCCGGGACGGGCCGCAGAATTCGATGAAGGCGCATTATTTTGGGCCAGTTGCGTGCCCCATTTGCGTAGAATATTTTGAAAAGTGGTGATAACAGCATGGAGAATGCTGAATGAAACGTCTATGAGGAAGTTGGTTTCATCTTAAAGCCATATGAATGACACACACTGATGTAAAAGGAGCTTTGAGGCGAGTTCCATACTCCAGTTATTTTTTCTGCCACATGATATGCTGCTTTACTTTTTGCATCTGATCTAGTATTGCTTGTGGCAGATCGCTCTATGTTTGGCAGTTTTTTCTTGTATGTGCGCGCATGTGCACCGCAGATATTCAGTGTGCCTTCTTATAATGAATTACTGGCGAGAGCACCGTCCGTCCATGTGTTTGTCTCAATGTCAAAGTAGCTTTTGCGCTGTGGTTTCTGCATTGAATAGGACGGTTGCGCAATTTCAGTGCGATGAAGCGGTGCCGGCAGCCACTCACCACCCACAATAACAGAATCTGAGGAAAGGTATTTGCAGATTATTCTTTAGGCGTCGGTGTCAATGAAGCTTAAAAAATACTCGGTATACCTATGGGAGAAGGCATTCTATATTTTTAGGCAAAAGAATAATTTATTATACACGGCTGGACATGAGTTGACTCGCTTCTGGCCTTCATTAGGTCACGTTACTTTCTGTACCTCAAACGCTCACCTTGAAACATATCCAACTAATGGTATCGCCTTAAAATGTGGACTAGCTGGCGCTCATCACCTGCAATACGACGGGTATACTTGCCACTATTTTTTGGGGCCCTGCATTCATTGTATTTGTGACTGACACACACATCGAAGTAAGCTGTAAATAGCTCCTGTACAAGCTGCTATTTCGATTTTCCGTAAAACAGGCAACGGATCCTAACAATCACGAAAAGTGCCATCGAGAGGCTGTATCTTCGGGTATATCTGTTCAGTGGAAAGCAGAATCTGTAGTGCTGCATTTCCGATTGAATAAGAGTTGACGACGTGCGAGGTGATGGAGTCCCAGTAGAATATTCAGCATTCTGAGGAGAACCCCATTTTTATGCAACGTACAAATTGCCGCTCCAAAAACCTCGAATGAGCAGGCCGGAAGAACTGAAAAAATGCAGCATTAGGAGATGCTTTGATACGAGCACTAAGAAAGGCGCCTTACCTCGCAAACAACACTGTTCCTTGTCGGGACAAAGTTCTTCCGGCCAATGTTGTGCAGCCACTGATTCTTCCGCAAGCCATCACCCTTTCCTTGCGGTATCGTAAAAACTGCATAGCCATCATCACGCTTCTTGCTGCAGTTATATGCGCAGCAGACAGTGCTCGAAACAGCGTGCAATGTTAGCGCGCGACGTTCTCTATACGCCGAGCCAGCCGAGCTGAGGCGCAAAATGGCGCGAACGAAAAAGCAAAACACAAGCAAAACGCAAGCTCCGCTCGTTTCCAAGCGCAACGGCAGGGAGACCAATCATCGTGCAGGAAAACGCGCCCAAGGCCGTCTGTCGCGGAGGGGACTCGCAAGGGGAGAGGAGGAGGCGAGGAGGTCGCGTGCCGGCGGCAAAGTACAAAGAGTGGCGGTACTTTCCTACATCAAGGGACTTTACCATAACCGCTTCCCTGCCGCCCTCCTCCCTCACCTTCGACGGTCTCCGCGCGCACCCGTGTGCCGGCGCCGCACGCTCGCTCCCTGAAGCTTCGTTTTCTGTCGTTATCGGGAAGCGATCGTTAGCCGGCGTGGGCAGTTTCGTGGCCCGCGCTTGCTATGCGTTTGCGCGCCGCGATATTTCACGACTCGCACCGTTCGTGCATCGTGCTATGGTGCACGAATACTTCAAAAATACGTCCTTTTAATTAGAACAAATTTTCGGGCCCCTTCGAGTTCGAATTATCGAGATTCGACAGTAGTTTTAATTGTGTTTCCTTGATACGAATTTCGGCTAATACGAATATTTTTCGTGACCCCGTGAGATTCATGTCATCGAGCTTTTACTGTAATTGAGTTGAAAAAAAATAAAACCTCGTAATCAAATGGCGAAGACGGCGCCTGCTCTTTACTGTTGGCGCAGGCTACGTGCGGAGAGGTGAGCGAGTCGTGTGATGGCGCAGTCCTTTCATCTGTCGCACAGATTGGACTTATAATGACCCACCTGCGATTAAGTTGGGATAGGCCTTCTGTATTTTGGAGAAAAACAGGAAAGCAATAAGTAAAAGATTGCTGCAAAACATAGGACGTCTGTTAAACTGACAACCTCATTGGTATTCAGTACAACAGAATGTCACTAATTCATTACTTTCACAGAAAAAGAAGCATTTTATTCTGTTTAACAGAAATTCTATTGATAAAAAAATTGCCAGACAGTCATATACTAGAACTGAGCTGTAATCAGTGCTGGCATACTAATTGGGTGTTCCCATTAGTAAGAGTAGACCCTACTGCACAGTCGAACCCACTTAGAACAATATTCAAGTGCCACAAAAATTTCATTGTTGTAACCGATAATTGTTATAACCAGTTTGCATGAAAAAAAATCAAAATAGGGGGATGGCAGGGCTGTTGTGAGAAAACTAGCATAATGATGGGGAGGCCAGTGTTCCTGCCCACCACCTTCCTCCATCCGGCTGCTGATTGTGTTGACTGGTTTAACTGTTTAACTCTGCTTCCTGCACGCTGTTATTGCATGTAACAAGTCGTGGCAGGCGGCATTCTAGAATGGCACTGCTATAGTAAAACCTGTTGAATTTGTATTTCACGGGACCGAAGAAATGTCTGAATTAACCGAATGTCAAATTATCGAGGGTATCAAGAAAACAATAAACAAATGTTTTCTACGGCAACATGCTTTCATTTATTGAATGAATCGGCAAAATCCTGTTTCTGTTTTGCACAAAAACAGTGTGGAAACTGCAGTTCTCGTCATCTCGTGACTGATTAGCACTCGCAGCAGCGAAGGCCTCGCAGCTTCTTTCACAGCGCGGCCGCAGCACGCATCATCTGAGACACCCTTTTCACTACTGGGCGCTCATCCCGATAATTTTTTCACCAGGTCGCCACCCATTGCGATGTAGACAGTGCTCTTCATCCTCGACAGCTTTGCACTGTGTAAAAACGAAAACCGCAACCGTGGCCGCTGTCGACGCGATCATGGACGCCGACCTTGCGGTTCTGAAGGCGCACGGTCGATGCACGCAAAGTCAAAACGAAATGGTTAGCTGCAACTGCAGACGAAACCGCTGTCGCTATTGACACAATCATGTATGGCGACTACGCAGTCACGAAGGCACGTGGCCAACGCAGTGCTACATGCACCGGCAAACGCAAGAATAAAATTTCGATGATTTTATACAAATGTAGTGAGTCATTAGACAATGTCCTTCTGATCATTAATTGACACATCTAAGCGCTCCACGTAAAGTGTGTAATTTATTATAAGGTTTCAAAAAGGTACATTGCTACCGATCGCAGCACGCCAATCGGCTGAGGATTCAGCTGCCCCTGACCAAGTGACGCGATTTGACCATATCACGTCAGTAGGGTGAGCTATCCGATGGGCTGCCCAGGGCGCGTCATCGATAATTTTTCCAACATTATGGTGAACAAATGTTGTTCGTAATAGTTTAGATTTAGGTAATTTGTTTCTATAAAAAGAAAGTAACAGAGAGAGAATGCACAAGGACATGTATCACTATACTAAAAGTGCTTCCGGCCCACAGCAAGTGTCGTCTGCTTGTGTTAAAACGTGCTCTGTGTTGACAAGAGCTGCGTGGTCAGTGTTGGTCTTGTTCTCTCTTTTCGCGTGCACCATGGTTCGCCCTTGTTGCGATATGGGCTGCAAATGTAGCAATCGGCCACATGTCAAGCTGCGACATCGTGCCCCGCTCCAAGGCAGCAGACGAGCGAAGTGGCTGCAGTGCATCGGACTGTCAGTATTCAAATGGCGCCAGCATCTACACGTTGGTGGCTGTCACTTCATGTTGAAGGATTTCTACCTCAATAGAGCTTAGCGGGTACGGTTTTCGGATAAGTGCAAGTGTGCTGGGCGTTTTACATGATGAACGGGGGCGCAAACTTGAACTGCTTGCACGGTGCGGCTACCTGGCGGCACAAACCTTAAACAAACACAGAGCTAATATAGCAGTAACTAAGTTTTTTATACTTTGCTGCTGGTTAAAATTTTCAGCAGGGGCGTAATTTTGAACACGTATGTCTACGAAGCTCTTTCATCACAGCGGTATGGAGGGGCTTCAGTTTACGCCTCTGCCTATCCGTCAAAACGCCCAGCTCGCCTGTAGTTACCGGAATACTGGACACACTTGGTGCTTCGACAGAACGCTTGCAACGCACGCAGCTTGATCGCTCTCGCTGGGGATCAACGGCCAGGCGACTAGTGGAGAGGTTGGAGAGCCTTCGCGCGCTGGCTTCAAGACAACCGGAAGTAGACGGCATCACGTCACAACATAACGTAGAGCCAGCGAAGGCGGAGCTTAGCCCCGATCGCTCGGCGAACGATTTGAGGAGGAAATGCATGGCTAGGGAGGAGGGTAATTTGTAATCGTCCGTAGCTCTCTTCACTTAAATTGTGACGCGAATGTTTTACTGTAGCTGTACCGTACGCATCTACAAAATTTGTCTGAACCTTTTCAGAGACCCTTTAAAGGCACAAATTGGCACGAAGCGTTCCGGCGTTGCCCTCATTCACCTATGATTTTCACTGATGACTATGGCGATGCGAACACCGTCGCTTCGTTTCAGTGGACACTAACGCCGTTTTGGCTCTATTGCATCACACATTTGCAGCGCTCCTCCAGCCCAGCGCTATCGGCGCAGTTAGCGTGGCCCTTTCTTGTTTCAGAGAGTTACACCCCGTTGCAAGGCATAGAGCTATGGGTACAGCCCATTCATGTTTGGAGGGGTGGAAGGGTGACGGGAGAGAGAGGCGCGCGAGGCTAGCGATGCGGAGAAAGATGGAAAACAGCGCACGGTGGCGTGCAATGGCTCGACTTTTTTTTTTTTTTTACTTCTTTTCAAGGAGTTCGCATTCCATTCCCTTTCAGCACGGACACCCAGTAGCCAGAGTTCATCGTTATAACCGATAATGCGGCGTAGGGACATTGTAGTAAGCAGGGTTAGTTCACCATAGAAAACATACAGAAGTTGACAGTGCAGCAGCTTCTCATTGTTATAACCGATATATTGTTAAAACTGGTATCGTTATAAGTGGGTTAGACTATATATCTTGATTTCTATGTACCTACGTTACTGTTAGCTTGCTACATTCTTGTTACTTAATGCTACAAGACAGTTCCATATTTTCTTGTCCTCAATTTGTAAGCATTAAGCTTAATGAAAAAATTGCTGATATTCGTTATTCGATTCAAAATCTACTATTCGGTATTCGCAGCACCCCTACTAACATGTTCAACTGTTTATGATGCATCATTCCCCTGTGCCATAAAACACTGGGACCAGTAGACTTGTCAGCACAAACAAACTGTTCTTCCTTCATAAATGTTTTAAATCATTGCTCACAACGTAGAAACACATTCATTATATTATATTCACAGTGTTCTGGCTTTTAAATATCATTTTTATTACAAGTTATAATTTATTTATTTTATTTATTTATTTTTACATACTGCAGCCCTGCTAGGGCTATGGCAGGAGTGGGGAATTATACAGTTGTAGAGCGTACACAAATTGCAAATATAAGCAGCACAAAGCAAGAACAAACAACACAAAAGATAAATCAATAACAGTCAAGCTTGAGCAAGAAATCGTCCAGAGGAAGGGAGCGAATGGCACCAGGCAGAGAGTTCCAATAATCAATGGTTAAAGGAAAAAAGCTATATTTAAACGCATCTGTTCGTGACCGATAAGGTACAATATTAAGATGGTGATATCTCCTAGATGAGGAAGGTTCCACAAATTTTATGTATTTGCTAAGGCAAGAATTGTTCGATGAGTTAATTAGTGAATGCAATAGCTTTAGGGATTCTATGTTGCGACGGGTGCTGAGAGTTGTTAGATTTAACTCTGAAAGTTTAGAAGACGGAGAAAAGTTGCTGTCATAACGACGGTAGATAAACCGGATAGCTTTTTTCTGGACCATTTCCAATTTCATGGTGTCTGATTTCTTATGCGAATTCCATACCACACAAGCATACTCCATAAGTGGCCGGATAACTGATTTGTAAGCGACTACTTTAGTATTTAAAGGAGCTGTGCGCAAAGTACGCCGTAAGTAACCCAGCTTCTTAAGTGCTTTGTTGCAAATATAATTTATATGATGAGACCAAGACATGTTATTAGTAAAATAAAGACCCAGGTATTTATATTCGGACACTCTTTCCAGTGCGCAACCGTTAAATGCATAAGAAAATGTGGATGGAAACAAACGCCTACAGAATGACATGTACACGGATTTCTTGAAATTTATAGTCATTTGCCAGGTTTTACACCATTGGCAGAAATAGTCAAAAGAATCATTAAGAAGAATATGATCTTTAGGTGAGTTTATAGTTTGATAAAGCACGCAGTCGTCCGCGTATAAGCGTATGTTGACAGGTATGTTGGAAGGTAAATCATTAATATACAGCAAAAAGAGTAAGGGTCCCAGGACAGAACCCTGCGGCACACCGGAAGTTACGTCAACAGTGGCAGAGTTGGTGTTCCTGAAACGAACGCTTTGTGAACGGTCACTGAGAAAACTAGTGATCCAGTTAACAAGAGAGGAATTGTTAAATATCGAGTCAAGCTTGCATAAAAGTTTGGAGTGGGTAACTGTATCAAAAGCTTTTGAGAGGTCGATAAAGATAGAATCAATGGTACCTAAATCAAGGTAACCTAAATCAAGTGTACTGACAATGTCGTGACTAAATTCTATCAACTGAGTAATAGTACTGTAACCACGCCGAAAACCGTGTTGAAAGTTAGATAAAATATCGTTATTAGCAAGGTAGTCAGAAATATGCCTGTGTAGTATGTGCTCCAACATTTTGCAGGAGTACGATGTTAGAGAGATCGGCCTGTAATTTGACAGACACTGTTTGTAGCCAGATTTATATAACGGAATAACTATTGCTGTTTTCCACGACGAAGGAACTGTGCTAGTTGATAGTGATTTCTTGAATATAAGCGTTAGGTAGCGACAACACCAAAGAGAATAACGACGCAGAAAAGTATTGGGAATCCCATCTGGGCCGCAGCTCTTTTTCATGTCAAGGTTCAAGATCATGTTAAGAACACCTTCCTCAGAGACAAAGGCATCTTCAATAGGAGGATACACATCACTGCTGTAAGGAGGAATTTCGAGGTTGTCTATCGCGAAAACAGATTGAAAATGCGCGTTAAATGCGGTGGCGATTACCTTAGGATCACTAGAGGACACATTGTTAACCATAAAAGTATTGCTAGAACTTACGTTAGGAAAAATTGCGGTCCAGAATTTTCTAGGGTTACTGTGCAATAAGTTAGTTAAGGTAACATTATAGTAAAAATCGGTGGCTTTCTTTGCCTTGGTGCAATATTCATCCTTAAGAAGAAGAAACTGTGCTGTAGCATGGATGTCACCCGCACGCTTTAGGCGTCTCAGTCTGGAAATGCGGCGGGACATGTGAACTAATTCTCTAGTCATCCAAGGGACCGTTGGGTTTTGTTTCTTAGTTTTCAGAGGAACAAAGCTTCGGATGCACCTGAGGACAATGTCTTGAAAAAACGAGACTAATGCATTAACATCGCAGGACGCGTTAAGTTGTTCGAACTGCTCGAAAGAATTACATAACACATCAGTAATTTATTCATCATCAGCCCGATTGAAATCGTGAAAAGTAGTATAAATATAATTAGACGCAGGGACACTTAAGGAAATTGACACTAGTACAGCGTTGTGATCCGACAGACCATCTACTACTTCACACTCATACTGGTCATCAGGAAAACATGCACTGACGAACACAAGGTCCAAAACGGCTGCCCCTCGGGTACTGCAATCAACGATCTGCTTTATACCAAATGAAAGTGAAAGGTCTACAAGCTCTTTGCACAATAGGACATCGTGACCGGATACGGATAAGCTTGGCCATGTTATACCAGGAGCATTGAAGTCGCCCATTAATATAACATTAGCAGAAGAAGCATTATGTGCGTTCATGAAATTGCTTAACGTATGAAGATCTGTAACGGCTGATCCAGGAGGGCGATAGAAAACACCGATTAAAAGAGTTTTCTTATGAAGGTTAACCTTACACCAAACTGTCTCAAGCTCACGAGGCCCCTCAAGCACAGAGAAGTTGAGGTCAGACCTCAGAAACAATGCGACACCACCGCCTCTTCTTCCATCTTTACGATCGCTCCGAACTACATTAAAACCGGGTGGAGATATTTCCGAGTCACAGATTTCGTCATGTAGCCACGTTTCAGTGACTCCGACAATATGAGGCGAGTAAGTTGACTCCAAAAATTTGGACTTGCTGGATATTCCGGACTTCAAAAATGCACCATCAGGGTTCCCATTGAGTTCATGCATTTTCGCACCCAATTTTTCGGACGAATTGAGACCCCAAAGTTAGATTTTGCGGACTAAATCGCTCTTTCCTAGCCGCGCTACCCAATCTTGGAGGCCGCCATGTTGGATTTTGCACTGGCTTGAATTCCAGTGACTCGCTGTATAGCCTCCAAGATTAGAACACGCGCTATCAATAGAGAGCTCGCGCAATCCTCCAGTCTCGGAGGCCATGCCATCGTTGTAACCATTTATTGTGGGATTTTTTTTTTTTTTTTTTAATTCGACAGCAATTATATGGACACTTCAAGCGGATTTTCGCCGTTGGCGTCGCCGCCCTGAGGATCCATACAAAGTCCAAGGGCGATAAAATCATCGCCGCGCGCCCGCCGTATGTGCGAGTGCGCGGGGGACGCGCGCTTTCATGGAGAGCGAACGCACGGCGGAGGCGACTTCCTCCCTCGTGCGAAAGGCCGTGGGGTGGGGGGGGGGGCGACTTCTACTCTTCTAACAACTGCGTACTTAGCGCCAGAGCGGTTTCTCGCGCGCAGCGTATCTTGAAAGCGATCTCCAGACGGCTCTGACGTTTCGTATGGGCTGTGCTCTCACCGCTCGCAGCGATAGACCGCACGAACCTTCGCTCGCTGTGGGCTGCGGCGGCCGCGCTCGCTCGTGCGCGCTGACACCACGCGTGTTATTTCAGTGAGTTTTTTTTTTTTCTCTCTCAAGTTTCGGTTGCTATTTTGAACGTGGCGTGTACACCGAGCAGGTGTCTCGGAGACCCATGTCTCAGTGATCGGCGCTACCTCCTGTACCTTCGCGAGAGCTAAGCGGTGCGAAGCTCGTTTCTTGGATCTCCATGGCGAACTCCGTTGGCAGAGATCGCCAACGCGATGGCGTTCGTGTCGACTGTACACGGAGACGACGTCATTGCTGCGCAAATCCAAGCAAGTCGATCAGTAGTTGTTAAGGATACGAAATCAGAAAACTTATTTATTAAACTTCTGGCATTAGTATTCAAAAGCCGAAGGTTGTCGTGAGAATCTTGGAAAAGTCAGTGTGAACCAGCTCGTTTAACAGTTGAGTGACTCTTTGAAGAAGTAGTAGAAGTATTTATCAAGGTTTTTGTACTGTCGTCCTAGGTGTATTTCACATTGTCAATGAAGGCATGATCATAGCGCAAGCGGACTATGTGACCATTATTCCTGTAGGAAGTGGTAGCTTCCCACAGACTTTTTCTGATAGAACGTATGCGAGCCGAGAAATCTTCGGCTATGTGAATATCAGTGCCTTTCAGTTTAAATGCATTCTTAAGAACAACCAATTTGGTGCGGTAGTCCAGAAGCTTAATGATGATGGGGCGCGGTCGATTGGGGGGCATTCAATTTTAAGCTGTCCTGTAAATAATTGTGAGACCTGACTTAGCAAAGCTTCGTTAGTTTCTTCTGCCAGTTGAGAAACTCCATGCCAAATAAGATTATTTCTACGTGACCGGTTATCGAGATCATCGTTCCAAGACAAAAGTTTGTTTACTGTATCATTCAATGATTGGATTTCAACACGGGTAGCATTATCACTGGATGTACTAATTTGAGAAGCGGAAGACAAGGACTCAAGATCGCATACACGTTTTTCAAGTGCATCAAAGCGAGAGTTAACTGTATGTTGAAACTGCTTAATGTCGCTTATATCTTGTGCCATTCTATTTTGTCCTTCAAGCAGCTTAGCAAGCATATTGGCTATGTTAGGATCTACACCGACAGAAGCCATATCGTCAGATTTGCCGTCTGAAGATCCAGAGTATGTTAAGTCTGCAGTACAGGTACCTCTAGAACGAGTGGCCTTTTCGGAGTTATCTTTACAAGGTAACTCACATGAACATGAACCAAACTTAATTACAAACATGAACACATTAAATTCACACATGAACACTTAAATTACACACATGAACCAAACTTGCAGGAACATCTAGGTAATTTTTGCCGCCTGATGCCGGGGCTTGACCTACTGGGACAGGAGGTACATGATGAATGGACTGTGCAGCCGACAAGAAGCCTAGCGTTTTAGTTTAGCCTAACTGGTGGACAATATAGGTGGACAATCACTTAATCGCACAACGATATTCACGCAGTGTTTACGCCGGAGAAATATTAAAACCTCCAATATTAGCTTTCCTGATGGTGATATTGACTGCCTTCTGTTGAAAAAAAGAAATAAAAGCTATATGTATATCAGTTGAATCTAAATTCAGTGTTCCCTGTAATACCCCTGCCACATGAGTAAACTCATGTGGCATGGAAACTCATGGATTACCTCCTCTTGGAGGTAATCGCATTTCGTACGTAAAATGATGCTAGGTTCCACACAGTTCTGTGCAGAAAAAAGTAGTGTCATTTGCATCAGGTGGCAGTGATACTGTGTAAAAGAATAAGATATACCAAAAATGTTGCTGTGTAAGTGCAAAAAGTTCTGAAGTAGGTGTCTTTACATTAAACCAAACTTTTGGTTTAATTGCAGTTGCAAACTTTTATACCACGTCTGTATAATCTAACCAAATGATCTCACGCATACGAAGTCTAGACCAGTATTGAGTCAGTTCCGAATCCAAGAAGTTGCCAAGCATCAACATGACCAACAAGGCAGAGCATCCTGCAAGGTTGTGGCCAGCATTGTCGACAGCTTTGTTTTTCTCGATAGGGAAACAGTGCAAAAAAACACAAGACAAGAAGGGAGAGACACACCAGCGCTGGTGCCCAAACCTCTACAGCTTTGTTTTTATTCTTTTTCTCAGTCTTGGTTTCTTAACAGCTCATTCTTTTTATTTTTTATTTATTTTTTATCAGGGCATGTGTTCAGAAAAATAGCTTAGCGAGTCATCTTAGTCTAAGTCAGTTACACTCACAGTTTACTGGTAAGCATGATAAAAAGGGCACAGGGCAACACAGAAAATAAAGCGTTCATATTGTCTCGAATTTTGTCCTGTCCCCCTTTCATGATGTTTACTAGTAACCTGCGTAGCGCAACTTACTTGGATACGGGAAGACCAGCTAGCCTCTCTACAAACCTTATTGGATCTTCTTGGATTCATACTTCATGTCTCCCCATCAGGGCCCTATGGGGAGCAGGACGACGAGCAGGTGTTCATCCAGAAGGTGGTTCCCGAGACAGACCAGCTGTACGTGCGCTTCGCCTCCTCAGGCAAAAGGTGGGCACACGTGATGGTCAGGAATACATGAAATGCAGCGCCTCTGGTGTGTGGTCTTCACTGCGTTACACAATGTTTGTGAAGCCTATGTGTGCCACGTAATAAGAACACGTGAAAAACACATCCTGCTTTGAATGCCTGAAAACGCAAAGTGATCGTAGAATCCAACACATTATGCTTTTTGCATTATCCTCCTCAGACCCAACAAAATTCTGGTGACACAGTATTTCTTAAAGTTGGTTCCTACCCACTGTGGTGCCGTAGTGGCTTCAGCGTTGCACTGCTAAGCCAAGGGTTGCAGGTTAAATCCCGGCCACGGCAGCCACATTTCGATGTTGGTGGAATGCAAGGGCACCCATGTATTGTGCATTGGGTGCACTTTATAAAGCCCCAAGTGGTCAAAATTAATCCGTAGTCCTCCATTACAGTGTGCCTCATAATCATATTGTGATTTTGGCACATAAAATCCCAGGATTTGAGTCAGTTCCCATGATCAATTGTTCTCTTATGAAACTGCAAAACTACATGCTTGATCAGATGGCACGGGTGCTGCTCACTGCAGTTTCTCTATGTGAACAAAAAGTCTATTTGTCCACTTTATTCGGATTAATGTGTCTCTTCTTTGCCTAAGCACAGAGATACAGGTTTAACATCACTTGGTGGTTCACTGCCTTCACTTTTCGTCCTGGATTGCCGCGTCATCTGGTGGCATTTGTAATGTAAATTAATTTTTTGCTGTACTTAAATGCAGCAGCGCGTCTCACACAAAGCATCAGTTCTGGAAAACTGGTGGCAACTAAATAATTAAACGCTTGACTTATATTGCCACCTGCATCTAGCTTTATGTTACACCAGAATGTCTAGTTTATTATAGACCCACCAGTGCAGCCCAGTAGCTGTAGCCTTTTACTGCTGAGCTCGAGGTGGCAGATTCGATCCCAGCCCTGGCGGCTGCATTCCAGTGGTGGCGGAATGCCAAATACACTTGTGTACCATGCATTGGGTTCAAGAAACCCAGGTGGTAAGAATAATCTGATCTGCTGCAGGATCTGCGTGATCAAGTCTGTGGACGGGACCACCGTGACGTCCTTCTGCGTGCACGAGTGTGAGGGTTCCAACAGGATGGGATCCCGACCACGACGCTACATTTTCACAGGTCACAGCAGTGGCGCCATACAGGTACGTGGCCGTGGCAAACTGTTCCATGTAGCGGGGTGGGGGTGCCATTCTGTGTAGGCATGTACGGTCTGAAATGGTCGCCACCAACTTCATACATCATTAAGTCTGTTCCACGTTGGTGGGGTGCCATTCTGAGTAAGCATGGGAAACTGTCTGCAACTGCATACCTCATTCATTTGTTGAGTAAAATCTCGTTCAATTGACCCTTACTACAGTAAAACCTCGTTAATTTGGATTTCACGGCACCAAAAATGTCCAAATTAATGTTGAATTATCGAGGGTATCAAGAAAACAATAAACAAATGTTGCCTACGTTAAGGCACTTTTGTTTACTGAATGAATCAGCAAAGCCTGTTTCTATTTTGCACAAAAGCAGTGTGGAAGCTGTAATTGTCATCATCTTGTGGCTATTAGTGCTCGCAGAGGTGAAGGCCTCGTGACTTCCTTCACAGCACAGCTGCAGTGCGCGTCCTCATCCTGAGACACACTTATCACTACCGCGCACACATCCCGATCTGTGCTGGTCTTCAGTGAACCTATTTGATGCCAAGGGTCACCGGGAATGTGCCGCTCCACAATGAAAAAAAAAGATCCTTTAAATTTCTCCGATGCTGACTGAAACCAAACCCAGGTCAAGGGCAGCTATCCGACACTTTACCAGGCTGTGCCAAAAATTCCCCAGGTATGTGCCGCTTTTCAGTGAAACTCTCGCCAACTTGGGTCACCGAGTATGTGCCACTGAGCATGTGACATGCGAGGGAACAGTTATCAGTATTCGCAGGCACCGGTGCGCCATGCTTCTCGTCTCGGAGGCCATGTGCAGACTTCTCGGCAGCCCCACTAGATGGTGCAGCATGTTCAGAAAGCACAAGACAGGAGCTCAGTTGCCGTATGACGCATTCCTCAGCATTTGCACACACCGGCATGCCGTGCATTTCGGAGGCCACGTGCAGACTTCACGGCAGCGGCACTAGATGGCGCCGAGTGTTCTTAAGGAAGCATGAAAGAGGCTCCCCCTGCAGTACACCCCTCATACATAACTTGTTTCGACGGTGGCAATACGTTGCGTCCCTATATTGATTGAATCCTAAACACATTACCATCGGCGGTCGTCGCGAGCTGGGTTTTGTCAAATTTTGTATTTTATTGCATTTAGCACCACACATGGCATAGTGTAAACCATGCGCCTTCAGGACTGTGTGGTTGCCATCTGTGGTCATTACAACAGTGACCACGGATTATTCTCTGACGGTTGTGGTTAGCAGTTGTTTCTTTCGGATTCAGCGCAAGGGGTGGATGTCAGGCTTGGAAGTTGTCGAGCATGAAAATCGACTTTACTGCTGCCTATGCACTGGCATAAAACCTGGCATTTTCTACGTCACCATTGACGATATATTGCTGGCCAGCTCACCGGCAAGAAAATAATCGGGATATGCTGCCCAGTAGTGAAAAACACGTCTTTTCGGATGAAGACGCACATCTCGCACCGCTTCTGCACCGAAAAGGAGGCTACCAGGGCCTCATCACTATGCATGCTTTTCGGTAGAGACTGTATCGTAGGCAAATGCCTATTTGAGCAGAACATTTTCCACACCTTGTTGGTTCATTATAAAGAACTGATACTTATTGAGCAAAATGAAAAACATACAACACAATTCGATGGAACATGAAGAAAGCTTACTTATGTTCCTTGTCTTTGTGTTCTCTGTTTCCCGTCTCACTCAATAAGCATTACTCCTTAACCGAATGCCTATTTCCTCTCACGCATTAGGGCCACAACCTTTTGGTGTTATAACTGACTTTGTATTGCCTGTTTCTGTCCTATGTGCTTATATGTGGCTGTTTGTGCTTTTAGCTCATGAGAATGTTTTTTTTTTTTTGGCACTTTCTCGTTCTTTGGCATGGTTCTTTGCCATGACCTGTGAGATTAGGCACCGCCCATGGCGCTCTTAAGAATCTGAGACGATGTGCTGGGACCTGAACAGCCCCTCGCCAGGTTTTGCCATTTTAAACAAACAAGCATACCGTATCACAGCACTTCGCACTTCTTTCAAGGTTTAAAATCACCCAGACGCAACACTTGAGGGTCTCTTAAAGCTTAACTGTGAAAGTTATGTTCAAAGCTGGTTCATCTGTCTGCACCATGTGCAAATTTGGTCGTGACCTGATAGTGTGAGAGAACTGCACAACCACTACAATTCGTGTTGCACTTTAGTGCATGCAAACTACAACATGTTTTTCTCTAGTCGCGTACTTCCAGTGCAGTTTTTCAGCTGCCGTGTTGCGTGTTTTTTTTAATCTTCAGATGTGGGACCTGACCACAGCACTGGATTTGGCATCCAAAGGGGAGCCAAGTAAGTACATGGCTGGTTTTATACTTTCTCATCAAGTGCATTAGCTGAGATAACTGCTTTTTCATCAATAAGGAAATTTTAGCACTGATAGACGAGTACACAAGAGGCAGTCTATGATAAGAAAAGTGCTACTTCCAACTGATTTAATTCCTAGAAACACAAGTTTATATGGGTACAATGCATGTACAATTTCTTTTGGTGCAGATTGTGTCCTTTTCTGACAGAGATGTGAAAGGCACACTGACACATTCACTGCATAATTTTCTCATCGCTATGATGTCATATTGTGGCCCTGCCCCATAGGTCTTTGCTCCAGCTGATGATTGGGCACTTATCAGACTTCGGTCTGCATAAGCAATCTCTACAGTGAATGGCAAAAACAACGCCAGTAAATGAAAAGTAAAGGAAACACATTTCTTGTTCCGTGGAAAGAAAAACGAGTCTGAAGAGAGGTGTAGTTGGTATTATAAATTTTCTGCATTTGGTACGGCATGGTAAGCAGCAATGTCTATGGCCACTCCTTTGAGTTCTGCTCTGCTTTAATGATTTTAATTGGCCGCAGCTGTCACTGTCAGGGCATAGCCAAGGGAGAGCAGCGGCACACCAGGCACTTCACTCCTCCGTTTCCCCGCAATGTTTGTGTACCAGTATACCTGGCATAAAATAAAGCACACCTGCCTTCGCCTCTCTCCTCCCCCCAAACTTCTGGCTGGTCATTGTATCAGCGATGGCCAAGCATGCTTAGCCCTCCACAGTGTGAACTAGCAAATGCAGGCTAAGGAACTGGAATAATAGCAATACTGTAGGGAGGTGAATCATGGAAAGATGGAAATAAGGTGTCATGCATTATGGTGCACCTAAACTGTTGTCATCTTGGTTCACAGCTTAATGCACATGCAGTTCATGCAGTTTCCTGGTTATTGTTCAGGCACTGCACGCATGAGCACGAGGCAACCATTTTGTCCGTAAAAAAAAAGATGTCACATGTTTTGCTGAGCAATGCACGCTGAGGTTTTTTTAGTGGGCCTCTGGTACCAAAGCTGTTTTTATTGTGTTGAATGTGCTGGTGGAAAAAATGGTCAAGGTAATGTGGATGTTCTAGTGTTGTCAAATACAGATCTGCCTAATCGGCCATGTAGTTGATATTTGATGAAAAGTTGATGGTTCATGAAAGGCCAGTTTCTTCTTTCAAAAATAAGACTAAAAGAACATTACCAGCTAGGTTTTGTAGCTTGATATTCCGGTGTACAGACGTTACGGCATGTAGAGATGTGTGTCAAAAAAGTGATGTAAGGGTTAGACCCCACCTTGTGGCACCCGTACTAGTATCCCGAGACATTATGTATGACCGCACTGAGGCCATCTGCATTAAATTATGAATTTAAACGCAGCCTGGTACCTCTCGTACTCCTTCTCGTTGAACAAAAAAAGTTCAAGTACAAATGCCTATACTTTGTCTCAGTAGTTCCGCACAGCTCTGTGGAAGCTACAGGCGTCTCAACCAATCAGGAGGGCAAACTTATCTAAAGTTACCCATCCCTTGATTTGTTGCCAGCGCAAGCATTAGTAGGCCTTGCAGCCTTGGCCCTGCTGCACGAAGGTGCCGAGTATAGTCCTGTGAATCCATCGCATCATTGGCGTTAAATTCTAGAATAGAAGTGTCTTTTGGCTTTCATTCTCTCTACAAACAAAATTTTCCTTTTACATTGCACAAATACAGAAAGTGCATTTAGAACAATAAATGGGGATAGTTGGTTGCTTCTTTAAGTGTGCTGTATCAAAGACCACAACATGAAGAATAGTGACAGTCCTTTTGTGCTTGTGTTTCTGTCACTGTTCTTCGTTTTGTGATCTCCCAATTCAGCGTGCCTTAAGAGGAAGCTTTAGCTCGGGTGTTCCTATCTAAATACATGTAAAAGGAAAATTTGTTTTTCTCGGCAACCACTGCACCAAATTTGACGAGGTTTGTTGCATTTAAAATAAAAACCTAAAATCTAGTGACTGTTGGTTTCAAATTTTTGATTTAGGTCGTAAACATTTCATTAAAAATTTGCAATAATCGTGAATTTTAAGAAAACAGAACTATCAAGTTTACAACTGTGTAACTCGGCAATAAAAAATGATGTCACAATTTTGTGAATTGCATCTAATAGCACATCTAAAGCGGACAAAATTTATATACTACATGTGAATCTAAAAGAAATAGTAATATGGAAATGGAGCTTTTGCAGAACCCTTGTACACAACGTAACAAATTCACGTAAGATATAAATTGACATATCGAATTTGTCCGCTTTGAATGATCTAATGGATGCTGTTTACAGAATCGTGATATCTGTTCTTGATGCAGAGGATGCTGTTTACAGAACCGTGATATCTGTTCTTGATGCAGAGGATGCTGTGTACAGAACCATGATATCTGTGCTTGATGCAGAGCTATTAACTTGTAAACTTCGTGCTTCTATTTTTTTTTTTGGACTTTCGAATTTTCGAGAATTTCTTTAAGGCCCTGAATCGAAATTCCGCTTCCAACAGTCACTAGAATTTGACTTTCTCTCTCAAATGCAACAGATTTCATTAAAATCGGTCCAGGGGTTATCTCAGAAAAGCGTTTCTGCGTTTTGCATGTATTTGAATAGGCCGCGTCGGAGTTGGGCCCGAGCTAAAGCTTCCTCTTACGAACAGTCTGCTCTTATGTGGCACCTTATCCAGTATTGTTTCATTTTTTAACTCTAAACAAAGTGAGAGAATGTCATGCCATATAGTCTTTTTTATGGCCAAGTGTCAAAATAAGTAATCGGACTTCCATCATTGCAAGTCGACTGCACTGTTTATGTGCGTGAGGGAACTCTCCTCTGCTGCAGCTTTTGTGCGTGACGGTGGCCCTAGCCACGGGGAACTGCTGCGTCTCCTGGAGCAGTGTGACCTGACCAACTCGCGCTGCTCGACGCCTTGCATCAGTCCATCACCTTCGCTGCTCGGTGGCGCTGCCACGCTGGCACGCCTGCGGGCTGCCAACCTTGTGCTGCTCGGACAGCAACAAGCACAGCAGCATGCTCACGACGAATCGTCATCTTCTGGGCTGCCCGAGGACCGGCGGGTGACGCGGTGCTGACAGTGAATGGCACCGGCAGCCAGCAGACACATCGGTCACTTCTCACTGTGTTGAACGTGCTCCTTGTGTGTGGTGTGTGTGCACGATGCACCCCTCCCTCGATGGATGGCCCGACTCACAGTTTTCCCGCTGACCGAATGTCTTGGCAGCTGGTGTTGTTGCTCGTCAGGACTGCGTGAACATCACCAGACAGTGTGCTGCTTGTTACAAATGCACTCGTCACTTTTATTGTGCGCACCGTTTAGCACAGATTTATCTAGTGGCATCCTGAGAACACTCTTATGTACCACATGGTGTCTAAAATGCAACTCCCCGATAGATAATAATGCACGTGTGGCCTTCCCCGGTGTGTATAGCCGTGAATGCCTGAGCAGGTGCCGTGGCTGTGTGCTCATGATAGTGCACTGGTGACATGCCATCACACCTTTCTTCCATTGCCTCTCGTGTCCTGGTGACAATATCCTGGTAATCGCTCAGTGTATTTCTGTAGAGTTTCTGTCCACCTCTTCCCACTCCTCAAGTGTGACTGGTGGGCGTGGTGTGACCTTGTTGTAACAAGACATGCTATTTGTGGGTGCCGTGCGTACATGGCAAATCTTTTTGAGGTTTGTGGTTGCAGGCAGCAGATAAGAAATGGCTACCACAAATGTCAGCCCACTCTAGTTTCTGCGAAGCCATGTCACTTGCTGTAACGCTGCTATGTTGCAGTCGCAGTCTTGCTTGCTGCACACAAGGGGTTCTGCGCCACTTAGGTCTTCATAGTCAAGTGGCGACTTTAGGAGGCACGCAGGTGCATAATTAGCTTTGCCTCAATTGTGTTGCAATGCTAATTGTCAAGGATTGCTGCTACAAGCCTTCTTTCGTGATTTTCGGCACTGCGCAGCCATCACCCTTGAAGAAGACGGACCATTTGCCCTTGTGCAGCTTGTGCAAGTGCTATCCAAGGACACACACACGAAAGATGCCCGAAACGAGTGGCTGCCAGTGTATCCAATTTTTATTGTGTGCTCTGTTCCTTATTCATTCACTGGTGTTTGCTTGTTGCCAAAACCTGTGCAATAGTGTCCCTCGATGTCATGGAAGCTATACCGATGCAATGCCTCTGCATTGAGAAATTTAAATAGCATCTGCCCTCCCTCTTTCACTGTACCAGAGACAGGCTTGCAAGTTTTGTCTGGTGTGAATTTCGTCTGCCTAAAGAACTGTTCCGAGTTTAATGGTATAATGCTTCCCGTATGGACTATTGCTGCCAAGGTGGCTCGCTTCTTTTTCAGTCTTGCTTTGTTAGTGTCGCTGTTTTGAGAAGTGTAGCTGGACCTGGTTTCATAGGAGCAGCCATGATAATAATTCATGGACTGTGTTATGGACAATTCCTATTTTGTTATAGCCCTAACTTCAGTGTAAAAAAAAAAATATGTTGTGCTAGCAGAGCTGCATTGTCGAGACTCCACCTTAGGCAATGGAGGATGTTTCTTTTGTACAGTGCTCTTGTTGTTTCTTGTGTTATCTATTACATATGCATGAGAAGACCCAGGTACTCAACCTCCACTGCTGCAGAAGTGATTCTAGTGAAACTGCAACGTTTAGCCTACCAGCGTTCGTGGTGAAAAAATGCACACCCTCGACCAGCCATTTGAAGCTTAGTCATGCCTTAATTATGCAAGACTTTGTTATGCTCGCAGTACTACAACTGATGTGGCCAAAAAGCATGAACAGAGTGCAAGTGTTTGACGTACACACTGGAGTTTGTTCCTTATTTGTAATTTCGAAGCAATGCCTCTGGTCATAGTAGCCGAGCGAAATGATGACTGAAATAATGGTATTTCTTTGCCCCAATTTCATTTATTTACATAGATGCAGTAGCAGTTACAATTCAGAAATTGTCACTTGCTTTGATTAAATGGAGGTGCTGAAACGAGCCATAAATGTGTTAACAGAATTCAGGGTTCGTAGCCAGTCCTTGGAAATGCTTAAATTTCATGGCATTGCTTAAACTTTTGTAAATTTTGTTTTCTGCTAAGCTTACTAGATTTCATGTGACAACCTGGTGGCAAGGTAGGTGCAATACAAAATTTGAGTCAATCCAGCAGCAGCTTTGCTCTAGTTGGCACTGCTCTAGTTGGCGCTGCTAAGCACTACTCTTGTGCCAAGCACTACTCTTGTGCCTCCTTCATTAACATGCAGTTTAAAAGAACGTTTGCATTTCGTCGACAATACTTAGTTTTCAAGCTGTCACATGTAAGGTTTTTTTTTTTAATCGCGCTTCGGCGGAACCTAGAGATTCTTAAAAATCCTTGAACATTTTTTATGAAGTCTGCCACGAACCCTCTCCATCAAGAATATCATGTGGGAAGGATGGACATGCACACTTACACCTTTCAAAATACTTGGCGCTGGTGAACACTGTGGCTCATCAATATGTTGCTCTGTGTGTTGTTAATCTTGCTTTATGGTGAAGCACAAGGCCTTCAGGTGCTGTATATGCATAGCATAGTGCTAAGTTTAACTTATTTTTATTATAAACAGATTAGTTATCCACTGCCAGTATTTTTGTCTCAAGTTAGGCAGTAAGCCTTTAAGAAATGTTGTGAAAGTGAAATATGTTAAGATGCATTCAAATAAATGTGTTATAGATTTTTCAATTTTTTTATTGTATCACTAACTTGTCAGCAGCACTCGCAGGCACCTTACAAGGACCGCATGACAGCTGAAAACTGAGCGTGCAGCAGATTCTGCAACAGTGTGTTACGCTAGATTTTACGCCATTCGTTATAAAGGTTATCCTTCCTCAAGTCAATATTGCCTGCCAGGCAGGGGGAGCAGTGGGCATAAGTTACCACTGGGTACCCAAAGCCAGTGAAATACCACACAGTTCACCACAGACACACCATGAAAGATTGTTTTCTGCCGTGTCTTCACCAGTAAGATTGCTTGTTATCTCAGTGCAGCTTTCAGCATTAATTAGTTTTTGCCTCTGTCGTGGTGCAGCAAGTCTTATCAGCATTTTGTGAGCTTACTAGTGGAGTACTGCAAGCTTCGGATTTTGTACAACACCCGTCACTGTACGTAAGCGGACGCTTCTGAAAACCACGACGTTTCTTCGCATTGGCATCCTGCAGTGAGCGTTGCATGAAACCTAAGGCCTTGTAGCCATCCGGTGGCAACTTCTTGAAACGCCTAAGCCAAGCAATCTCCCAGAGAGCAGAGGTCATAACTTCGTAGCAGTCCATTGCATTTTTTCATTCCTGTCATTCATCACACTGCGTGGGTGATTCCGGCTACAGCAATGGCGAAGCTTTGTGTGAGTAATTAATGGAAGGTGAGAAGAAAGCAATAGAATCAGGGCAACACTTGGCTTCAGCCAACCAAGACAACAGGCTGGCATCAGAAAGCGATATTCTACGATGGATCATATCCATGTCATTAATCAGGTAATCGAGAAATCTGCAGAGTACAATCAACCTCTCTATATGGCTTTCATAGATTATGAAAAGGCATTTGATTCAGTAGAGATACCAGCAGTCATAGAGGCACTGCGTAATCAAGGAGTACAGGAGGCATACGTGAATATCTTGGCAAACATCTACAAGGATTCCACAGCAACCACGGTTCTCCACAAGAAAAATAGAAAGATGCCTATCAAGAAAGGGCTCGGGCAAGGAGACACAATCTCTCCAATGCTATTCACTGTATGCTTAGAAGAAGTATTCAAGCTCTTAGACTGGGAAGGCTTAGGAGTGAGGTTCAACGACGAATATCTCGGCAACCTTCGGTTTGCAGATGACATTGTCCTATTCAGCAACAATGGAGATGAATTACAGCAAATGATTGAGGTCCTTAATCGAGAAAGCGTAAGAATTGGGTTGAAGATGAATATGCAGAAGGCAAAGATAATGTTCAATAGCCTTGCAAGGGAACAAGAATTCAGGATCACCAGTCAGCCTCTAGAGTCTGTAAAGGAGTACGTTTATCTAGGCCAATTACAGGGGACCCTGATCACGAGAAAGAAATTTACAGAAAAAAATTGGTTAGAGTGCATACGGCAGGTATTGCCAAATCCTGACTGGGAGCTTACCACTGTTGAAAAGAAAAGTGTACAATCATTGCATTCTACCGGTGCTAACATATGGGGCAGAAACTTGGAGGTTAAGAAAGAAGCTTGAGAACAATTTAAGGACCGCACAAAGAGCGATGGAACGAAAAATCTTAGGACTAAGAGACAGGAAGAGAGCGCTGTGGATCAGAGAACAAACGGGGATAGACGATATTCTAGTTGACATTAAGCGGAAGAAATGGAGCTGGGCAGGCCATGTAATACGTAGGATGGATAACCGGTGGACCATTAGGGTTACAGAATGGATACCAAGAGAAGGGAAGCGCAGTCGAGGCCGGCAGAAAACCAGATGGGATGATGAAGTTAGGAAATTTGCAGGTGCAAGTTGGAATACGCTAGCGCAAGACGGGTAATTGGAGATCGCAGGGAGAGGGCTTCGTCCTGCAGTGGACATAAAATAGGCTGATGATAAGAAGAAAGCAGGCTCGTAGCCAGGAATTGTTTTCGGGGGGGGGGGGGGGGGGGCACTTGCTGAAGGCCTTGACTATTTGAGGAAAGCACCTATTTTTCTACTAGTTTTTTAACTACTAGTTTATTAATAGTGTAGCGAAGAGAACAGACGCTAGTGGGTTCAGCGCTACTGGATCAAAACTCTATAGTGGGTCGAGCGCTCTTGATCTTCTACGGCTCTCGTGCTTGGAATCTGTCACTGCGTTGACGTTGCGCTGCTCCAAGCTTTGCCAAATAAACACCTTTAAAATAGTTTTATATTTTTAGTTTTGAGTTGAATCTTCCTAATAGTATAATATTGTTATACGGACGATTCGTCTCAATATATTTCATGAAGAAAAATAAAACTCTTACTCGGAGTCAAAAATAAGACATTCTGCCGATGTACTCGGCACCATACGACATAGGCACAGAAAGATCTGCTCAGTCTTGCACATGGTGAGCAGCTGTTGACAAGTTTCTTTGCACAGCGGGATGGCGAGAGCTCTGCTGGAGAGCACCCCCCCCCTCCTGGCTACGTGCCTGGAAGAAGAGAAAACAGAAAAGGATCGTTATGGTCCCCAGACGCAAAAAAAATACCCTTGTCTGTGCAGAACTTCATCACGAGAGAACTTCGATGGTACATTCCTCAAAATACAGCTTTCGTTGCGTTTCAAGGCACAGTAGCCAAACTGCAGCACTACCCCGTGCACCACCCCAAGTAGCAACACCACCCCGTGCGCAGAGCGCAGGTGGTGGTGTTGGTCAAGTGCCATGTCTTACCAGGAACTGCCCACTAAAACACACAAGCAGCTATTTGATGTCTAAAAGATGTCTTGAACGGATAATTCAAAAGTGTAATAGCTGTCCTGGTCAAGACATTTTCTAGCCGTGGACGTCTACAGGTACTTCAGTAAGCTCTGCTAATGTTACGCTAAAAGTTGGCTAATAAACATCTCGACAAAAATAACTTCGAGAATTGTATTAGGCGTTCCCAGAATTCTGTAATAATGGCTTCGGAAACATTATTCAGGCTTTTATAAAACATATTGACAAGAACAAGTTAAGAATTTTATTAGACGTTCCCAGAATTCTTAATTAAGCTATAAAAGCCTGCATATTGTTTGCAAAGCCATAACATATAATGGCTTCAGAAACAATACGCACGCTTTTATAGCTGTCTTTAAAGCAGCATTAATGATTCTCATCTTACAGTGATGTGGTAAGCAAAATTAATAGCCACTTCTTCAGCATACCATGCATCCCTATGCTAGCTTCATAGTACATGTTACTATAAAGAACTAAAAAAATTAATTGAAGCATCGCATTATATTATTTATAATAACTTGCATAAAATTGTTTAACATATTGTTATGAGCCAGTTGTCCGGCAGACAAAGAAGATGCTGAAGCATAGAGACGAGGAAGAGGTGAAACTGTGGTTCGCCATCTTTGTTGTTGTTGGCCAACATTCAGTCTCCTTGTACGTAGTGTGAATAAACCCCCTTTTCTGTAAATCTCCCCGTAACATCTTGGTGGAAGTGTGGGGTACATCACCAGCACATCACGGAACTTTGAAGCGGAAACCTCGTGGGCCCTTCGACCATGTCGACTGAGAGGCCCGCTGCTTCAGCTTCAGCTACCACAGCACCGATTGTCTTGACTCAACTCCGGGACCCTGGCGCCTTCTCGGGCACTGACAACAAGGACGTTGAAGACTGGCTAATCGAATACGAATGCGCCAGCAAGAGCAACCGTTGGGACCCGACTCTAATGCTGGCGAACATCATTTATTACCTCGAGGGAACGGCCCGTGTTTGGTTCCGAACACACGAGGAGGAATTGACCAGTTGGGACACTTGCAAGCAAAAACTGCAGGAACTCTTTGGGAAGCCACTTGGCCGCCAGCGAGCCGCCAAGAAGGAACTTTCGTGCCGGGCCCAAACATCTACTGAACCGTACGTTGTGTACATTCAAGATGTATTAGCACTCTGTCGGCGGGTCATGACAAGATGCTCGAAGCTGACAAGGTCAGCCACATTCTTAAAGGCATCGCAGACGACGCCTTTAATTTACTCGTGTACAAGGACTGCTCGACGGTCGACGACATTATAAGAGAGTGCCGACGCTTTAAAGAAGCAAAGAGCCGTCGTGTCTCACAACAATTCGTTCGGCTCCCTAATACCGCCGCTAGCTCATCGTGTGAAGAGGTCCAGCCGCCTGGTACCGAAAACTTGCTGCGTCTTGTCCGGCGTGAGATTGAGGCTGCGTCTCCGTCGGTTCCCCCGATACGTTCTTACGACGAGTTCCGCCCGGCAGTATCTCTGATTCAAGCTGTCGTACGCGAAGAGCTGGCGAACGCAGGCATCCGTCCGATCTGTTCTGTAAGTAGCCCTACGGTCGGCAATTTCTTTCGACCTCCACGCCCACAATCGACCAACCTCCGATACCGCGACCCAAACCAGTGGCGCACACATGACGACAAGCCCATATGCTTTAATTGCAATGGAGTTGGTCATATTTCCCGCCATTGTCGCTATCGTCAGATTTCGTCTCCTCGTCCCGCGTACGCTTACCGCCCAGAAGACAGCCGGTTCTCGCCTTTTCATGCCCGCAATGACCTGCCGCACTGTGATGTTGCTGCTCCGACTCCACACTACGATCGCCGCTCGCCGTCCCCACAGAACCGGCGTTCTCGCTCACCGATTGCCCGTCGCTCACCGTCGCCATACCCCCGCCGTCCCTCTTCGGAAAACTGACCGGTGCAGCTCCCGGAGGTGATGCTGCATTGACCCACCGACCCGGAAATCCTCTGTTGACCCTGACCACCCGACAAAACCTTTTGGACATAGAAGTGGACGGCGTGCCTGTTTCGGCGCTCATAGACACGGGGGCGCAATTATCGGTTATGAGCGCTCGCCTTTCTCGTCTCCGCAAGGTTCTGACGACCGCGGCGTCGCCTGTCGTTCGTGTAGCCGACGGCGGCACATCTTGCGTCGTTGGGATGTGCACTGCGCGTGTGAGCTTCGCCAGTCACCAGACCTTAGTTCTATTCGCCGTTCTGCAGCAGTGTCCACATGAAGTCATCCTCGGCCACGACTTCCTGAGTACCCATTCTGCCCTCATCGACTGCTCTTCTGGCCTTCTCCAGTTGGAACTTCCTTTTGTACCCGATCTCCCCACCGAGTCACAGCCGCGTTTATGTGTCGCCGAGTTTGTTCGCCTTCGACCAGCCGCCGCGACGTATGTCACACTGACCTCTAATTCCGCCATTTGTGACGGCGACTACGTCATCTCTCCTTCCCTAGACGCTCTTTTAACAAGGCAGGTAGCCCTCCCTCACTCTGTTGTGACTGTTTCTGCGAACCGGGCATGTATCCCGAACTTTGGACGGGCTCCACAGTTTCTCCCCGAAGGTATCACGCTGGGACATATAGCACCTTTAGACGCACACGACCCTGTGGCCCTTACTATGGATGCGCCCCTGTCTTCTGGAAGCCCTGACACTAGTACTTCATTTGATGCACATTTTGACGCCATGATCGCCCCCGACCTTTTTCGGCTGCTCAGTCTGACGGCCTTCGTCGTTTGCTAGCCGCTTACAGCGACGTTTTCGATTTTGCTTCGCCCCTTCTCAGCCAGACAAAAGTTGTGACTCATCGCATTGACACCGGCAACGCCAGTCCCATCCATAGGCGTCCTTACAGAGTGTCTGCGACTGAACGGCGCGTAATTCAAACCGAAGTCGAGAAAATGCTTACAAAGGACATCATCGAACCATCTACGAGTCCTTGGGCGTCCCCTGTGGTGCTTGTCAGAAAAAAAGACAACACCTGGCGGTTCTGCGTCGACTATCGCCACCTAAACAAGATTACTAAAAAGGACGTGTACCCTCTGCCGCGAATTGACGACGCCCTCGACTCCTTGCATGGCGCATAGTACTTTTCTTGAAAAAGACAGGGAGAAGATCGCCTTTATAACACCCGATGGGCTCTACCAGTTCAAAGTTATGCCATTTGGCTTGTGCAATGCCCCCGCAACATTCGAAAGAATGATAGACTCCCTGCTTCGTGGTTTCAAGTGGTCTACTTGCCTGTGCTATCTCGATGACGTAGTCATTTGCTCGCCTACGTTCTCCAGTCATCTAAGTAGACTCTCGGCTATTCTGCGCATCCTTCGCAATGCAGGCCTTCAACTTAACTCTGCCAAATGCCGCTTCGGTCGCCGCGAGATCACAGTACTTGATGATGATGATTGTTGGAGTTTAGTGGCGCAAGGGCCAGGTATGGCCAAAGAGCGCCATGACGATGGTAATGGTTTGTTAGTGGTATATGAATAGTCAATTATAGGAACATTAGATGTGGCATGGCTGTAAAGGGGCCTAAAATCAGTCGCTGTAAAGTGCGTAATATCTATAAGTAATAAGATTATGGCAATGAGTGATTATGTGTACTATGGACATGAACAATGCATTGCGAAAGAATGATACGAGTTACAAAAAATTAAAGATACAAGAATTGGCCAGAAGCACAAGTGCCTAAACAGAGCCCTTGAAAAACAAGGGCCTGGAGGCATGTGCAATTAAAAAAAACTATCGCAGCAACATCCTCTAGAGAGAGGATGCACTACGAACTTATTGGGCTAACAACATGTAGCACAACATCTTTCAAGAAAGCAAGGACTGCGTTGGTGCTAAAAAGTGGTTGTTTACCGAGAAACATAGCGGGATGCAGAGGGACACAATAGCGATATGCGAGAGGAAAATGTTTCTTTCTCTTCGGCTTCCCGACACTCCAAGAGGACGTGGAGGACGGTGAGCCTGTCGCCACATCTACCACATGTTGGAGGATCATTTCCATTCAATAGAAAATTGCGAGTACCATATGTGTGTCCTATTCTGAGACGACAGAATAGGACATCAGTTCGTCGTGTTTTAGTTGTAGAGGGCCACAAACCTAACTGTGGCTTAATCAAGTGGAGCTTATTAGTTGTTTCAGCGTCCCACAGACTCTGCCAGTGGCCTCGCAGTTTCCTTCGCAAGAAAGGCTTCAGATCTGTGGAGGAAATAGCAGCGGCAGGATTAATAGCTTGCGATGTAGTTGATGTGGTCAACTGGTCTGCTAGCACATTGCCCTCGATGCCTCTATGGCCAGGCACCCAGCATATTATTACATGTCTACGAGATTGGTAAATGTTACACAAGAGTGAGTAAAGCTCAATAAAAACAGGATTTTTATGCTTTTGTAAAGATGATAGCGCTTTTACAAGACTTAACGAGTCTGTGAATATTATTGCTTTTTCTAGTTTTAATTTCTTTATATGTTTCACCGCAGACAGTACTGCGTATGCTTCTGCTGTGAATATACTTGTTAGGGGGTTCAATACATCAGATTTAGAAAAAGAGGGGCCAACAGCCGCGTAAGATACGCCAGCATGGGACTAAGATGCGTCGGTGTAGAACTCCGAGCACGAGTACTTCAATTGAAGTTCGCGGCAATGCATTGTAATTTCGAGCTCAGGAGCGTACTTTGTGACCTCTACAAAGGATAAATCACAATCTATCACCTGCCACTCCCAGGGCGGTGACAGCTTAGCAGGAGGCATTAGGCGATGTTCTACAAGTGGGACATCGAACTCCTCGCTAAGTTCTCTTACACGCAGTGAGAAAGGCCGCCTCATAGGGGGTCGATTATAGAAAAGCGTTGCACACTTAGTCATTTACGGTTACAGAACAAGGATGTTCTCGATTGGAGTGCACTTTGAGAAAATAGGTGAAGCTGATGTATGTTCTCTGGAGATGGAGTGACCACTCATTGGATTCTACGTATAAGCTTTCAACGGGGCTTGTTCTGAATGCGCCAGTGGCCAGGCGGATACCTAGATGGTGGACAGGATCTAACATTTTTAGTGCGCTCGGGGCAGCAGAGTGATATACCACGGCACCATAATCCAATCGTGACCTAATGAGGCTCTTGTGAAGATTCATTAAACACTTCCTGTCACTGCCCCAGGATGTGTGAGATAAAATTTTCAGTAAGTTCATTGTTTTTAGGCATTTCGTCTTGAGGTGTTTTATGTGGTGGATGAAAGTAAGCTTAGAGTCAAGTATGATGCCTAAAAACTTGTGTTCTTTGTTCATAGGTATTTGTTGTCCATACATTTCGATGGTGGGATCTGCAACGAGACCTTTCTTCCTGGTGAAAAGAACACAAGAGCTTTTGTGGGGGTTTACTTTGAACCCGTTTTAGTCTGCCCACTTAGACACTTTGTTCAACCCCTGCTGTACCTGTCTCTCGCACACTGCAAGGTTACAGGACTTGAAGCCTATTTGTATATCGTCCACGTAGATGGAATAAAAAATAGCTGGTGGCAACGAAGCACGAAGCGTGTTCATTTTGACGATAAAGAGCGTGCAACTGAGCACGCCTCCCTGGGGTACACCAGTTTCCTGTACAAATGGACGCGACAGTGCATTGCCTATTTTAACCCGAAATGTGCGGTTGTGTAGGTAGCTTTCAATAATGTTTAACATATTGCCGCGAATGCCAATTGCCGACAGATCGCGCAAGATTCCATAACGCCAGGTTGTATCATACGCCTTTTCCATATCTAGAAACACGGATAAGAAATATTGTTTATGTATAAAGGCATCACGAATGTTTGCTTCGATGCGCACGAGATGGTCGGTTGTAGACCGTCCTTCTCTGAAGCCGCATTGATATGGATCAAGAATTTTGTTTGACTCAAGGAAGTGTAAAAGGCGACGGTTTATCATTTTTTCAAAAAGTTTGCAAATACAACTTGTGAGGGCTATTGGGCGGTAACTTGTTACTAATGTGGGGTCTTTACCTTGTTTCAAAATCGGGACGACAAGGGATTCTTTCCATGCAATAGGTAGGTACCCGGCAGCCCATATAGCATCAAATAGTGCGAGTAGCGTTATTTGAGTATTGCTGTGGATGTGTTTAATCATATCGTACATGATCCTGTCAGGTCCAGGTGCAGAGCTCCGACATGTATTCAAGGAGGCTCTCAACTCGGCGATGTTAAAAGGCGTGTTATAGGGTTCGTTCTGTCTGCATTTACGATCGATGGCCTTGCGTTCTGCGATTTGTTTGTGCTTTAGGAAGGCCTCGGTATAATGATTTGAACTAGATATGCACTCGAAGTGTTCGCCAAGAGCGTCAGCTTGGTCTTCCAAGCTGTTCGCTTCGTCGTTCACTAGCGGCAATGGATGGATTTCTTTTCCCTTTAGCCTCTTTAGCCCGTGCCATACTTTTGCCTCTTGAGTGTATGAGTTTATACCAGAGAGAAACCTCTCCCAGCTTGCCCTCTTAGCCCGTCTTCGCGTCCTTCTTCCCTGGAATTTAACATGTTTAAACTCTATTAGATTTTCAGTCGTAGGACGTTCACGTAGTTTCCCCCAAGCTTTATTTTGCCGCCTTCGTGCCTGTCTGCAGTCGTCATTCCACCAGCGGACCCGTCTTTTGAATGAAGTACTCGTTTGAGGAATGAACTTCTCGGCGGCGTCAATGATAAAAGCAGTAAAATATGATACGGCGTGATCTATACTAAAATTATTTATAAAATCTCGTGATAAGTACGTGTGTTGAATTTCCCGCGTTCTTCTTACAAGAAAGAAGAGGACAAGGATCGGACCAGGGAGCGCGTGAGCGCGTTCGAAAGAACTAGCCTGCGTTCTTGGACGTTCTGGGCTCAGGTGGACGCTAATAAACGCCTGTCAGAGTCTCGAGTTTTTGTCGGCTGATTCCGTGTGCCACGTACTCTATCATTTGGTGCCGAAAAACCCGGGAGGCAACAGCCGGGAGCTACCGTCACGGGACTTCGCTGGTGGCTACCGACTGGAACCACTGCCACGAACCACGGAGGTATACGGATCAGCGGACCGCCATGGATAAGCTCAAGTTGAAGCGAGCCACAAGGAGGGCCCAAAACACCAGGATCATTCAAGAGGCAAGTGCAGTGCTAGAAAACAATGCCGCGACATTGCGACAGATCGACTGTATTTACGAGCGGCTCAAGACCAATAACGATGAATTGAAGATCAATGATGAATTAGAAAGCCACATAAGTGAAGAGGCATTCGAGGCGGATTACGCAACCGTAATTGAGTATGAGGACAACGCGACCCGCATCTTAGCCGAGCTCCAGAGCAAACGCCGCCAGCAGTCCGAAACCACTTCATTGTCATCGCCAGTCGATGTTCGCGACATGCCGGTGGCCACAGGGCATTCTGAAAGGCCAGGAGTCAAGTTGCCGAAGCTGGTAATTAATGCTTTCGACGGTGATCTGTGCAAGTGGAACGCGTTCTGGGAGCAATTCGACCAGATCATCAACCAAAACGGAACTCTTACAGCTACCGACAAATTCAACTACCTGAGGTTATTTTTGAAAGGAGACGCGGCGACAGCTATCGCGGGGCTGCCTACCACCGAAGCCTGTTACGTTGACGCATTGGACATGCTAAAAAGACGTTTCGGGGACAAAAAGCGATTGGAGCAGGAGTATTTCTCAAGGCTTCGAAGGCTCACTCCTGTGCGTTCTTCTAATGAAGTAACGAAACTTCGCAAGTTGTACGACCAGGTGCTCATTAATACGCGGGGACTAGAGGCGCTTGGCGTGAGCAAGTCGTCCTTCTCGTCGATGCTATGCGACGTTCTGCTCAGAGCACTGCCACATGACATTGTCGTAGCGTATCACAGATCTTGCGCTACGCAAGCTGCAAGTTCCGCCAATGACAACGTCCAGCAAGCCACGGAGCTAGAGCGTCTGCTGCAGTTCGTCTCTATTGAACTGGAAAGCCTTGAAAAGAGTGACTTTGGGGAGCAAAAAGTATATGACGAGGCGACTCATCCTAGAGACAATAAGAACCGCCAGTTTGACAGTGCGATCCCAACGTCATCAGTGCTTCATAACCAAGCTTCAAAACCACCTCCGGATACGGGCTGCATTTTCTGCAAGTCAACGCAGCATTTGACGGAGTCTTGCTGTACAGACTTATCGCTGTCAGAGAAAAAGAAACTTCTCGCCGCCGACATGCGGTGCTTTCGATGCACCATTAAAGGCCACCGTGCAAGGGATTGCAGACGGAGAATTGTGTGCTCCGGCTGCAAGGTCGCCATGCGTCTAGTATTTGCGACCCAGATAAACTAAACCGAAAGGCCCATGAAGACGTGAAAGGCAGCAGTACGACTGTATGCGCAGCTACCACTAAGAGCAACGAAAGAAGTGACACTTTGACGTGCGTGATCCTACAGACTTTTCGAGCATGGGCAGTGACAGATGGGCAGTGCAACAGATCGTCATCTGAGACAACGCCACGGGTGGTATTCATTGTACGGTGCGGGGTTACTGTTAATTACGCATCTCCAAATGATACTAGATTGGGCAGTTTTTCGTACTGTTTCTGGTCTCGGAGCTCCAAGAGGAGATCACCGCTCGCCATCCTGGATGCTTTATAGCCTGGTCCAAAAATATCAGTCAAAGTCTTTGACACAAGGAAAGGTGAAATTGCTGGTACAGATTTGTCTGTTTTTTCTGAGTGAATCACATGGAATCGGGGAAAAGTTTCTCTTTGGCGACCAAAAAGCTGGAAGACTTCATCGGTGCGCCCTCGTTTCAGACGGCGATCGGATAGTGGGGGGAATGAACTTGCCATAAGTATATATAGATTTTTCGGCAGCAACGCCAGCCACCCACCATGGAGCCCAACAAGGGGACGCTGGAGGGCCTGTAAACACAAGACCTGCAGACGCCAGCTGTACGTCACCACTATAACCAAATATGGAGTATCCGAGGTTGGCTACCCACACAAGGTTAACCCTAGCTGCCTGGGAAATTGGAAGTAATGGAAGTGAACAGAAGACAGGATAGATTTAAAGTGAGAGAGAAAGACGAATATTAAAGAGGAGGACAGGAAAAGGCAACTGCCGATTTCCCCTGGGTGGGTCAGCCCAGGGGTGCCGTCTATGTGAAGCAGAGGCCGAAGAGGTGTGTTGCCTCTGCCGGGGGGCCTTAAAGGTCCGAACACCCGGCATCTGCTCAACTCCCAGGATCCCCCTTTCCCCAGACACGGCTCAGCCGCGCACGGCTACACGCGGGAGGGTCCAACCCTCATGTGCTCGGGTCCGTGGTGGCGCAACTCACCAAACGCCTGCTTGCGCAGACGCCTCTGCGGGGTCACAGTACTTGGCCATCTTGTCGATGCTACAGGTATACGGCCTGACCCTGCCAAAGTTAGCGCCGTTGCCAACTTTCCGACACCTCGCTCTACTCAGGACGTCCGTTCCTTTTTCGGCCTGTGTTCTTATTTTCGGCGGTTTGTGAAAGATTTTGCAGCACTAGCACGGCCCCTCACCTGCCTGCTTAAGAAAGACGCGACCTTTTCTTGGGGTCCTGCACAAGCGTCCGCCTTCTCACAGCTGATAGGAATACTGACATCACCACCAGTGTTGGCTCACTTCGACGAATATGCGCCCACAGAAGTCCGTACCGACGCCAGTGGCCGTGGAATCGACGCAGTTCTAGCCCAACGTCAGCATGGTCAGGACTGCGTTATTGCTTAGGCCAGTAGGCTTCTTTCCTCGGCTGAGCAAAACTATTCTATCACAGAGCGAGAGTGTCTCGCTCTAGTTTGGGCCATCGCCAAGTTTCGCCCTTACCTCTACGGCCGACCCTTCACCGTTATTACTGACCACCATGCTCTATGCTGGCTGTCCTCTCTCTTAAAGATCCCACTGGTCGCCTTGGTCGACGGGCACTGCGACTTCAAGAATACTCGTATACCGTCGTTTACAAGTCTGGCCGCTTGCACCAGGATGCCGACTGCCTCTCCAGATACCCAGTAGATCCACCAGACGCTGCCCTGACCGACTCCAGCCCGTGTGTTCTTTCCATCTCTCAACTCTTCAACATCGCTGCCGAACAACGCCTTGACGAGTCTCTACGCAAGATCATCGACAAATTGCACTTCCACGCTCCTGATCCTTCCCTCCGCCTCTTTGTACTCCAAAACGGCACGTTATATCGTCGCAGTTTCCTCCCTGATGGTCCTGACCTGTTGTTAGTCATCCCGGCTCACCTCCGTTCCACTGTCCTGGAGCAGCTCCACGACGCACCAACGGCGGGACATCTTGGCGTGTCACGCACATACGACCGCGCGCGCCGCCGTTTCTATTGGCCTGGGATGTCCCGCTCAGTGCGCCGTTACGTGGGCTCATGCGACCTTTGTCAGCGCCGAAAAAAGTTGACTCTGCCGCCTGCAGGACATCTTCAGCCTCTGGACATTCCTTACGAGCCTTTTCACCGCGTCGGTCTCGATTTACTTGGTCCGTTTCCCCTATCCACCTCTGGGAACAAGTGGATCGCCGTTGCCACAGATTATGCGACGCGGTTTGCCATTACGCGTGCACTTCCAACTAGCTGTGCCACCGACGTTGCAGACTTCTTGCTGCATAACGTCATACTCCAGCACGGAGCTCCTCGGCAACTGCTCACTGACCGTGGCAGACAGTTCCTGTCCAGGGTGATCGATGACATTCTAAGATCCTGCGCGACGCAACATAAACTGACTACAGCCTACCAACCACAGACGAATGGCTTGACAGAACGCCTGAACCGCACCCTTACTGACATGTTGGCCATGTATGTGTCTGCCGGCCACCACGACTGGGACGTTGCACTACCGTTTGTGACATTCGCGTACAACACTTCCAGGCATGAGACCGCTGGCTATTCGCCGTTCTTTCTCTTATACGGTCGAAACCCTACATTGCCTATGGACACCCTGGTGCCTTCTTCTGGGTTCCCACCCACTGAATATGCTCAAGAGATCATTGCACGTGCCGACCATGCACGTCAAGCTGCTCGCACTCGATTTTCTGAGTCCCAAATCCACCAGCAGTCTCGCTACAACAGCCACCACAGGACCACTCACTTTGTCCCTAGATCGCTCGTTCTCCTGTGGTCCCCAGCACGACGCGTTGGCTTATCCGAAAAACTGCTCTTCCAGTACACCGGTCCTTATCGCGTGTGCCGCCAAGTGACTGATGTCACTTATGAAATTGCTCCACTGCTGCCTTCGTCATCCTCTGCTCCTCTCCGCAAGGACATTGTACACGTTGTCTGTCTCAAGCCCTATCGTGCCCCGGACACCCCTTAATACCTTGTGTGCTAGTTTTTTTTGTGTTTTTTTTTTCATGTCTCCTTCGTTCACCTGCACCGAGTCGGTGCTTTCGCCGCCGGAGGGTAGCGTTATGAGCCAGTTGTCCGGCAGACAAAGAAGATGCTGAAGCATAAAGCCGAAGAGACGAGGAAGAGGTGAAACTGTGGTTCGCCGTCTTTGTTGTTGTTGGCCAACATTTAGTCTCCTTGTACATGGTGTGAATAAACCCCCTTTTCTGTAAATCTCCCCGTAACAATATATCATATATGCAATACACATCCAAAGCAAATGTGCATAACAACACGCAGGAAAACCTGACCTTGTGAGAAAGTGGCTTTATTGACTAATAAATTGAAGAACATGCAGAATGATTTCACAAATTTTTTAATGCAGTAGAAAAGGTGACCACATAAAATAAGACGTAGCTGCAGTAACCACAGGAATCCAGGTCCCTTCCCTCTTGGATACCACTGGCTGCCCACAGAAGTTTGCTCTGGAATACAACAGTGAAGAAAGAAGTGAGTAAGCCACACTTTATTTACAATAAAGATGTGCAATTCGGTATTTCAAATAGCAAAATATGTGCCGTTGTTTTTCCTCGGTCATATTTACTTTATACATTTAAGCAATACTTTCTCTCAAAATCTTAAGCTGTACGATGACGTTCAGAATTCAGTTGCAGATATATGAAAAAGCTATTGTAGAGTGAAATTAAACTGGCAAATGGTTTAATCCACACACTACTTGCAGTCGGTCATTAGCAGTTAGATGGTTTGCAAACAAATCTCTTACAAGAGTATGTTACTTTTATTTAGGTAGTGGTGTTGGTGGGTTGTAGCAACAGGTGGGCTTAGCCTGGCAATCAAGGCCGGCAACTGCTCCATCCGAGTGTCTCTTACAATATCACTGCGGTATTGTACCACATGCCAATAAAACCATTCTCTTCCTAAAGGGACCCTGAAACACTTTTAACTAATCATAGAATGACCTCACTATTAAAGGACGTCGTCTCACGAATCTCATGCCGCAAAAAGTTTTCCAATCCTCCAACTATAAGTGAAGTAATTACCACACCAATGCAAGACTATTTTCCTGCCTGCTAGCGTGCTGGAAGCTACACAGAGGAGAAGCCAAGGAAGCAAAGCCCCGGTATACCACGCAATGCAGCACGCTGCTGCCATCTTAAAGGCCACACGCAGCTAGAATTTCTGTAATCATTCAACCAATTATGTGAAGCTCCAGCTTTACCTCCCAGATCACGAAAGAACGTTCTGCTACATACCGTGCATGCAAATATATTCGAGTCTAAACTTCGCGCCAGCAAGGGCCCGCCAAAACAAAAGTGGCGTGCAAGTTGTAGCAGGAAAACGTATACGTACCGTAAGGAACTGCACCGTATCTGCAGGCGCTGGACAAGGCTTGAACGTAAGCAAAAGACTTGGGAAGAGAGCACTGGCGAGCGAACGCTTGCGAGCATGAGCACGGCCATTTGAATCGCTCGCGGAAACTTCAGCGCGCCCCCATAGAGATTCCTTTCTCTATGGCGCCCCCCTGGTGCGGTCCGAGACACGTGGTCCAAGAGCAGATAACAGTTCGCTCGAACGGAGTGCACGTTTGCGACCGCACGCGGCCAGATCTGTTGGTGACGATAGGTATCGCAATTCCGGCTTGTTCACCGCTTGTTCACGCATAAGGAAAGGAGGGCACGGCTCTGATAAGGACGCTGAACGGGTGCGAATGTGTGCGCCCGGCCGCTTTCTTTTTCTTTTTTCTAAACTTTGACTGTCGTGACAGACTCATCGAGTTAAAAAATCGGACAGGAATCAAATAATCCCGCAAGCTTTTTCTGCTTGTTCACCCAGAGCGGGAAAGCAGCGAAAGGCTATATGATGCGACGTTAACGGATTGCATATGGCTTGTTAAAGTCGCACGGATTGTAGCGCTGGTGTCGGGCACGCGCATTTTAAATCTTTTTCACTCTCACGCGCATGTTCACTCTCATGTTCTTTTTTCACTCTCACGCGCATGTTCTTTTCCACTCTCACGCGACAAGCATGTCGCACATTTTCCGACAAGAACATCTAAAAAAGTTCTTGAGTTATACGCTCTCAAGACGTTCACCAAAGTATGCTCCACTGACGCCAGAGGTGGGCTGTTATCACAGCTGAAACACAATAGCATATTTGATTAACCGTACTTCCTGGTATACATAATGTTTCCAAGAACATCTGTGTAACGTCTTCGCGTAGACCAAGACGTCTATAGCCGTTTGTAGCAGTTAATTCCGAGAAGTTTTCAAGACGTTTTGTGTTTCGTGGGTGTAGTGTTGGCGCGGCCACCTAGCTATTCGACAGCAGGGTTATTTGGTGCGTTACCAGGTAGCAACAGACAGCTCACTTGTGTGTGTGTGAGTGATTTTGAAAAGGAAGAGAAAAGTATAGCGCCGTAACTGCCTCTCGTGAGAGGGCATCTCAACAGCGCTGTACAGGTGGGGGGAAGGGGAACGAAAGTGAGAGAGATTAGGAGAAAGAGTAAAAAAAATCCAGCGGTAAGGAGGGAAGGCGGCACTTGGAACTGCTGCAAAGGACGTGTTACTAGCAGAGTCATTCAGCACAATCGCAGTTAAAACTCGATCTAACCAAACCTGATTTTACGAAGTTCCTGATCTAACGAAGACATTTTCATTCCCCGGCAGGTACCTATAGAGTTGTAGCGGCCGCGAGAGGGCCACAACGTGCAGGCAAGGGCGAGCGCACCTCCGAAACCTTTCTGGCCACCATAGCGATTGCACCCCGTGCCCCCGTCCTCCACTCTCCCCCAATGGTGACGAGTGGAAAGGGCGAACAGCCCCAAGGGTGGCTGAAGCGAAAGAAAAATAAAACCAGTTGACAGTTGGGATTCACGCCGTCGAGTCGTCTCTCTCTCTCCTCCGCGCGTACTCGCGTCCCAACAGAGTTCAATGTTCTCATCAACCCGATTTACCGAAGTTTTATTGCGATAGCAATTATATGGACACTTCAACCGGATGTCTGCCGTCGCCGTGAGGTTCCGTATAGATTCCAAGGACGATAAAACCGTCGCCGCGCGCCGTATGCGCGAGTGAAAGCGCGCCGGGGACGCGCGCTATCACGGAGAGCGAATGCACGGCGGAAAGCTAAACGCGACCGTCGCGCGAAAGACCATGGGGGTATGGGAGGGAGGGAGGCGGGGCGAAGTTGTGCTGCTTCACCAAATGCTTATCTTGCAACCGGGCGCAAGGGGAACTGGCCACTCAATCTCCCACACGAAAGCAAGAAAGCGGGAAGGCAGCGCGGGAGGGAGGGGGGGAGGCAGCTTCTCCTCTGCCAACAACTTCTCCTCTGCACAACTCCTCTGCACTTTGCCCGGCGCTGGCGGTCGCCCTCACCGTCTCTTATCTCCACACGGATCTGACCTTTGTATGCGCTGTGCATTCGCCGTTCAGTTTTCGTTGAAGCGATTGACCGCGCGAACAATTCGCCCGCTGCGGCGGCTGCGCTTGCTGCCAGCGCTTTGACAGTCGTTGTCTGCGGTCATTCGGTGTGATCTATTCTTGTTTGCTTGTGTGCGCTGACACCAGGCTTGTTAATTCAGTTAGTCCAAATGTGTCCAAGTTTATGCAGCCGATAAAATTATTATCCCTACTCCGAATAGCTCTCTACTAATTTGCTATCGCAATTGATGCTTCGCCTTTCGGGCGAAACTGCGACATGTTTTTTCCTGAAATAAATGAGTAAAAAAGCCGGTGACTTCTAATTTTGACACAGATGGGTTTTTCTTCGAGCATGCGTCCTAACGCTGTCGCGTTAAAACATCTCGGCGCACTAGTCACGGTCTTTTGCGCCCGCGTCTTTGCATATTGGCAGCTTGTCATAACTTGACGTGACCGTCTACCTGGCCTGCATCGCTCAAGCAATGCGGGCCGCCCTCGCTTTTCACGAGCGCAGGCGTGGGTTCGCGGCAAATACAATGCCGTGCTATATAGCTTTTGGGTGTCGCTACGTTACAATTATATATTTCAAAGGACCGAAAGATCGATTTCTCGATTTTACGAACTTCCCGATTAAATCGAGTTTCAACTGTAGTGCGAAATTATTGGTAGATCATTATACAAATAAAAGATGTTCATTTTATCCATTTATACACTACTTTTGCTTTGTTAAAGCAATTTATAAGTTACAAGGAAAATTATTATTACGGCGCAGTCTACATATAACAACGGTGTAAGAATGGGTTAGGTGCTGACACTCGCCGCTCCCCGTACGGAGAAGGCGCAGACAGATTGTGTTCGCAGATGACCTTGAATCAGCGATATAGTTTCCGCCGCAAGAATACAGATGACGTCATAGTATGGGAGCCCATACTATGGCTCCCATAGTATGGGAGGGCTGTGCGGCGGATGGAAGGGGTATGGGCTGCTTGTGTTGAGGAGCTCAAAGGATAGCTGAAGGTGGAGCGAAAGCGAATGATTGAGCTCGAAATTCAGATCGGCGAGTTGCTTGACACGGAGGGGGCCGAGGCCAACCTGGTAGAGAAAATAGCTGGCGAGCTTCAACAAGAACGGGAAAAGCGGGCCGAGCTGGAAGAGCGGGTGGAGGCGCTATGGCACAGGCGGCGCCTAATCCCGCGTCGGAGTAGCGTCAGGCGGACGGCGAGGACAGGGCGGAGTCTCAGGCATAGGCATGCAAGAG
This sequence comes from Dermacentor silvarum, assembly GCF_013339745.2. Classification (NCBI taxonomy): domain Eukaryota; kingdom Metazoa; phylum Arthropoda; class Arachnida; order Ixodida; family Ixodidae; genus Dermacentor; species Dermacentor silvarum. Next base: position 167,951,862 of record NC_051160.1, read on the forward strand.
CAAAGGGACATGCAGGAAGGGACACCTAGGGGCCGTAGAACAGCAGGCGGGAGTCGGCGGCAACACGGGGGCTCCACAACGCTACAGCGATGAAGCACGGCAGGCTTCAGGTGGGGCTGGACGAGTGGCAGGGGAGCCCGTACGGCTGGTGGAGGGCCAGCTAGCGCGAACTGGAGTACAGCATTCGCAGGCGGGAGGCGAACACGTAGAGCGAAGGGTCCTGGTGGTGGGGGACTCCAACGTAGCGAGGGTTGAGGAGGGCGTCTCTACAAAGGTGAAGGAACACAGGAGGGTGAGGGTGGAGGCCCAGTTAGTGAAGTGCATGGTTGACGCAATGACATAAGCTTAGAAGGTGGTATGGGACAACATGGAGCACGGAATCCTGGTCGTGATCCTGCGTGCTGAAGGGAAAGAGCCAGAACCTAAAGAGACAGAGGTTGGGTTGCGTAAACTCAGAGAGGCCTCTGCGAAGGTGCATGTAACCATATGGACAATCCCAGAGGTCCAGGGCCAGGCTAGCGGGATGCAATGGAGTGTGGTTGAGGCTAACCGGGTCATTAGGGGTCTGAGCCGAAGACTTGGGTACGGCGCATAATGGAGGTAAACCGAGACGTGTACGAGCCTGGCTCCTGCCCTTTTGCACAGGATTGCATTCACTACAGTGGTGCCACGGGCAGGACGATAGGTATAGTAGGATAGGCTGCCAAGCAATGGCTTTTTTTGGGGAACCCAGAGCCCTGAGGCCACCAGTGTAGACAGACGGACCCGGAGTAGCCCCAAGATTCAAGAAACGTAGAGTCTGTAGGACAAGAAATAGACGTAAGCACCAGTGGCAAGGTTATTCAGACACAGGTTATATAAACATGCAAGATGGCAGGGATAGGCTGAAGTGGGAGGAGGTAGACAAGCAACTAAGGCAGGAAAAGATGATGGTATACGGGTTTGTGAAGACACATCTTAGGGACATGGAGCAACCACCCTGTAATCCTGACTATGGATGGGAATATTGCAATAGAACAGAGGACAGCAGAAAAGGAGGTGGAATTGGGGCACTCATTCATAGGCGCCGACCTAGGGGGGGGGGAGGGGTCCGAGGCTCGAGCCCCCTCCGGAGTTTTCCGGAGGGGGGCACCCAGTGATGCCGAAGCCTCCCCCCCCCTCTTCCCCGCTCCTAAATTGTCATTACCAGAATCCTGTTACCCAACCCGTTTATGGTTTCTGTTCTGTTGGCTAAAAGCTAACTTGATCATTGTTAACGCGGACTTGCACGGATTTTATTCATAATTTCGCTTTATTCCTAAAATCCTGACAATTGGAAAACAAGCGCATTAGAAGCACCAACGGCGGCTCCCTCATCCGTATTTTTTCACTTCAACATGTTATTTTAATTTCCAGTGTGAGCACCATGCACAGATACATTATATTTCAATGTGTACACAGGACAAAATTTATTATATTTTGAAGGAGAAAGAGGTAGCCAACTAACAATTATTTCTAATGATTTGGATAGCCCATGTCTAGAGAATGAATATGTCGCTGTATTTTCAACTGGCTACAAATTGCTTTGCGCTTTTTTGACACTGAAAAAGACCTGCAGACTTCAGTGACCACTTCAGCAGAGTGTGTAAAACGGTGTGTGAAATGGACGTAAATGATATGTGTCAGAGTATTGCTTCTCTTTCCAGTAGGTAATGCTAGCGACTCATGAAAAAAAAACACTTATAATAATTTACAACATTTATTGGGGATGGAAACATTACAACGTGCATGTAGAGGCCATAAATATATATAATTAACTTAGTAACCGAAGTGAGGCCAAGCCGGATTCACTCGTAATCAGAATATACAGCAGTCATGCGCAGCAGAACTTCTACTAGGACTCACAAAAAAAAGAGGCTACAGTTTTTGCCGGAAAGGCGAAGCACCATTAGTGATAGCGAAGCATAACACAAGTGCGCGAAAAAGATTCCTTCCCATATAAATGCGTGTAAGAGCCGCATCCTCAACGTGAAAGCAAATATTTTTTTTAATCCAACCGAGAAGCAGTCGCGTTCAGCGATGATCCCGATCGCGCTCCACTGCGAATTTTCCCGCGCAGCGTACTTTCGTGGGTCGCAACTATTAGAATAAGTCAGATATAACTTAAGAAGACAGGAGAGGCGCCCCGCCCTGACCACTGAAGCGCAGCAGCCGATTTCCACCGCGACTAAAGAAATAGTCCCGCTGACGCGACTCGGCCCATCTCGAAGCGCGGGCTGCCATGTCCTCCGTCGGCGGGGTCACAAGGACCTACTTTTCCCGGATGCCCCCAGCTCCCTGGTCAAACGGGTCCTTTCGGCACTGCTAGACTTTTGCAGTGCCACAAATCTCAGAGCGCGGCTCTAAGCTCCGCATCTGCTTCTTCATTACTTGTCCTTTTTTTTTCTGCCGGCCGTCTTCTTCCTGCCCCACCCCTCGTCTCTATCTCTCTCATGTCTTTCATACCACACCTCGCCTTCCCCCATGCAGTGCTGTTGAGGTGTCCTCCTAGAGAGACACAGTTACGGCACTGCACTTATTTCTTCACTTTCCCCCCAATAACCACATATTACTACTACTCACCGGCCGTCCGGCTCATGACATCAGTCTAGAGTGCACGCCCATTGGTGGATGCTCGTGTGCATCCGCCTTTGAGGGGCAAATGCCGCTGTCTGCTTAGGTTGTGCACGACTATAGATGGCGAGAGGAGGCGGTCGCGGAGGTTTACGGCAGATTTCATACTCGTAGTTGGAAAAATTAGATAAAATGGCCTGGTCCCATGTAAGGCTCGTCAAAATTGCGGCAGAAAGTTCGGCCCTCACACGATTTTGTATGTTGGTTATATCGCCTATATGAATTGTAGTAACATTTACTTACTAATTAAAATAACAAACATCGTGCAATGCACAGACCATGTAAACCTGTAAATATCTCGCTGGATCGATGACCACGAGCAGTCGCTATCACCACGCTGACATTATGATGACCGCCGGCAGTGGGGGTGAACGGTTCGTACAGCTATGCGATTCAGCGCGACTCCGAAAATTAGATTAATCATCATCATCGGCATATTGTTACGTGTAGCTGATGCCCAAAGCTATTTACAATTTCATAGTGAAATATTTAGCGCGCACAATCGACAAGGACACAGTGAAGGGCCACACACGAGCGCTTGTCGTGTGTCCTTGTCGATTGCGTATCCTTGTCGCGCAGTCCTTGTCGATTGTGCGCGCTAAATATTTCACTATGAATTCGTACCAACTCACCCAACTATAAGTTCTGCTGTTATTTACAATTTATTTACAGGGAAGCTTGCGGAGGCCAAAATGGCGACGCTGTACACTTAGATATCGTTATAACGAAGTCGAACTGGCGCCGAATTTTTTTCGTTATAACCATTAGTTCGTTATAGCCACTGACTAATTATTATACGGCAAATTATTGTATGCGAGGGCGTACTCACTATAGGTAAGTCATCGCGGAGGTATTAGCTCCCGTCGCAGCCGAGTTGCTGTGTCTACAGTCAAGTGCTAATCGAAAAACGGCGAAAAACTGGGATCAAACACAAAAACACAAGAGCTGATTTCATTGCGCTCGACGCTAGCCTCGTAGCCTTTCATTTGGATGGCGCGAAAAAGTCTGTGATGCTTCGCTGCTTCATCTTCCTCAAGCGAAGGATGGCCTTCTCAGCAGCAGCTGCTATCTCGAGACCACCTTCGGCGCCTTCGTACCCGCCAAAGTCTCCGGCTTTTCTCTGGAGTAGTGCCCCACTCACGGACAATTTAGCAGCTCGTGCATCCAAAAACCACTTGAACAGCGCCTCTTCCACTGCTTCAAAGGAAGGAGACCGAAGCTTCTTCCGCGTACCTTTTACGCCGCGTGCAACAGCGCCAATGATGACTTCCTTGCTGCTGAGAATTGTATATATAGAAAGTGTGCTCGGCGCGATGCCGAAGTCCTTGGCCACTTGCATTTTCTTCGTCCCTGATGAAACAGCTCTAATTATGGCTGCCTTTAGATCCAGAGCGATAACTTTCCGTTTTCGTTTCGAGCAGCTGCTACCGTCAGTCATTTTCCTGTCGTGAAACCGGCAACATAGCGTAAAAAGCAAACGGGCTGAACGACCTACGCCCGCTTCCCAAACAAAGCAAACGAGTGCTTACAGCACGCTAACAGAAGTTAGGCTTGGCCAGCTTGGCTTGGCTAGCGTGGTCAGCTTGGCTTGACTTGGGGCGTTGCCGGTGCAGCGCAGCCGCAGAAGATTTAAATTGGTGCATTAAGAGGCCCGCAAAACGCCGCGCATTTTAACAAATCATCATTTTGTGTGCAAAGCGGGAGGTTGATTGGTTAATTGTCATTTTGGAACAAAAATGTTTCGTTATAGCACTTGATCAGTATAAAACTTTATCGTTAAAACGAAATTTTAAACACATGGGTTTCTATGGGGATTTTCAATGGAAATTAAGATTCTTTCGTTATATCCATTATTTCGTTATAAACCGTTTCGCTATAACGAGATTTAAGTCTATCAAGAGGGAACACGTCATCTTCCTTCTCAGTGCAGCTACACTGTGGCGGCTGTTCCGTATCAATATTTTTATGTCCACTACAGGACGGCCTCTGTCAGCGATCTGTCTTTTACCCCTGTCTATTAACTTAGGCTATGTGATCTGCAACACTTGGGGCGCGGAAATACAGCCTAAGAAGGAAGACAGCGTGCATGAAGTTAGCAGCCATCCCTGCTCGCCCTTGATAACTGCACCTGCCAATGATTACCAACAACTGGATACGGCACGCGGGCTGCGTAAGCGTCAATTGCACACAGTAATTGGCAGCTGCGGCAGGGCTAGATGAGCAGACGCGTGCTGTCCTCCCCATGCGCGCATTTGATCACGTGACCTCCAACTAACCCGAATATTGAGCGCGTGGGAAGATAATGTTCATCAAGTATTACGGCTCAGTGTTACGGGCTTTTTCTCGCACTCACAGTGTATGGGTCGCTCACTCATATGACCTTTGGACTTTATACGGAATATCACGGGGACGACGACAGCAAACATTTGCTTGGAGTGTCGATACAATTGCTGTCGCAATAAAACGAGACATAGAAAACAGACGTCGAGCTCGCTTCTACCGCGGCTGCGGACGTTGCAATGTGCACCGGCTACAAACACAGCATGAGCACCAACGACAAAACCAATAGTGGGCACTTCGCTTATCGATACTTCGCGAGAACTCGTCTGACGCTGAAAAGGAAGCGTATTTTCCACCGTATAAGCACCAGGGGAAACATAACACTAGGCGCGCGGGGAGACAGCGCACGCGAAGGGACCAGCCATGTCGGATGGCCCAAGCTTGAACTCGGCGCAGATGAACTCCAAAATGAAGCGCGTGACCCGCGTATGTATGGCAGAGGCAGGAAAAGTAGGAGTTGGGGACCCGTGTGTTGTAGCCGCTAGGCGAAAGAAGACTCCACGCCGCTATCAAGAATGTTCCTCAGCTCACGTGTTTCCATCAGCGAGTGACATGTACCGCCAGAGGTTCTATGAAGTACTTGACAAAATGCTGTCTTGATAAAACCATAGATAGAAATATCTATGATAATTCTAGAGGATGCTCTTTGTTGTTTTAAGCCAGGACGGGAGCATTGCGGACTAAGATGTACCGAGTCAAGTACCAAGGTATAGACACGTTGTGCGGTGCGTGCGGAGAGGAAGAGGAAACGGCTGAACACCTCATACTTTTATGTAAAGGGCTTCGCCCTACAATGCAAAGCAATGGGGCTGATTTTTTTTCAAAGCATTGGGGTTTAGGGACAGTTGAGGTAAAATAGACTTTAAGCGGGTAGAAATAACCAAACGGAAGTTATCCGATTAGTGGCTAAAATCAAGGCAAGGGTGAAATTTCACCCTCCACAAAGAACAATATATGTTAATAGTCACGGCTATGGTATGTGTGCCACCACACGATTTAAAGGGTTCAGCCTCATTCATCCATCTATATGGGAGCCCATACGCAAACGGCTATAGGCCTCTTGCGCTGGAGTTTGAGGTATAGTAGCTGCGCCTGGTGGCGGCAAGAAACATTGGCTGGGTAGTAGTACCACGGCCGGGCTCGACTGGTGCGCGCGCTCGCTTCTTACGGCCTTCTCACCCGTCGGGGAAACAGTGGGAGAGTTTCTCAGCACGTTTCGCCACCCGTCGGCGGTAGGGGCGCTGCGACGCTGACCCTTACTAGGTGATAGGTGATAGGCTAGGTGACTATTTGTCGCCGCCCCGTTTCAAAGGGGATGCCAATAAATCATCATCATCAATCATCATTGCTCCCCTGCTCCGCGTACATGCGCTTGCCTTCGCGCTCGCACGATCGTTTTCCCGCGCATTTTATTCGGTGCTCTGTCAGTGTTGTTCAGTATGCAGTCACCCAGGCAGCATGACACCACTGGGCCAAGCATGGTCCAATGCTCGCAGAAATTGGTACGAATTTTGGCCCAATCCTGGCATCATGGCAAAGTGCAACCCGATCCAAGGCCCACCCACTGTGCGAGCCAAGATTGGCCGTACAGGTCGTCATTGTAGAATCCAATGTAGTTCAAGCATAGAGCCAGTGCACAGCCATCCTGTATCCAGTGTTTCAAGAACATCCAGTGCTCAGCCATTCTGTATCCAACATGTTTCAAGAACATCCAGTGCCAGCCATTCTGTATCCAACGTGTTCCAAGAATATCCAGTGCTCAGCCATTCTGTATCCAACGTGTTTCAAGAATACCCAGTGCTTAGCCATTTTGTATCCAATGAGTTTCAAGAAAATCCGGTGCTCAGCCATTTTGCATCCAGTGTGTTTCAAGCATAGCCTGTACTCAGCCATTCTGTTGCTTGTATGCTAGCTTACTGCCTATACAATTAGTAGCGAAGAAAACGTGATGGAAATGAGTGCGGGAAGGAAACTTCCTGCAGACACACGCACAGCATAAACGAAAATATAATTTATTTAGAATACTATTTACAGTACTATTTACAATACAATTCTTGAACTGATGAAGGCATCAGTAGGGGTGCTCAGCTCCAGGGGCAGCAGCAGGAGGAGGGGCAGGGGCTGCAAGAGCAGGGGCAGCAGCCGGACAGGAGAGGGCGACGGTGAACTTGCCAGGGACCTGAGGGCAAGGGTGGGGCAGGGAGAGGACAGCAGTGGGCAAGCAATGATTCCTGCCCCGAAGGGAGGGATCATCGGGCTGCTCCGCTGCAAGCGTTTCTGCGAAACGCCTCTTCCTGCCACCACCGCTGTCCACAGACCCTGGCAACCACTTAATGAAGTCTTGTGCTTGTGTCAGGTCGCCCCCCCCCCCTTTGCATAGATGACATCTGCACACAAACATGCAAAGACCACAATTAGTACATACAGCATGCACTGTAAAGATCACACACAATAGAACAGGCAAACACATTCAGCAAAGGAAAACCTTAACATGAATTCAAGAGACTTAGTGAAATAAGTTGCTAAGTCACACAGTTTATCTGACAGAATTTGCAACCGCAGCCAACCTTATTGAATCGAGGTTCAGAGCATGCTCAGCGGCGAAATGCAGGATACGCAAAGTAATGCTGTAGATAATTAAATGCTATCGCCTTCCCCGCCATGAAAATTCTTGATCCATTTACAGGATCTTCATCCCTGTTGCCTTCGTTGACATTCTTGTTTTTCCACCCTAACATAGCGTTAACGTCATCAGTGATGATCACACCATGTCTTTACCTGTGACTATCCGGCATACCTTCAAATTGATGAATGCCCTCTTCCCCTTCCTGATATGAAGGCTGTAAAGCACTTGGACGGGGTGCGCCATTACAGCCTTCATGGCATTCGATGCCACCTCGCGCAGCGACTTCCCTCCTATTTGCAGGAGGTGCTTGCGCTGCCAAAGACAAAAATTGCCAGAGATGTGGAAATCAGCATTGTATGTGACAAAGTTTTCAAGTTGAAAAATCTACCCAATACTACCAGAATATAATTTATTGCCAAGTGAAGTGAATTTTCAGCTCAGTGCAAAGCAAAACATTTTTGCTGGAAGAGGTTTGTGACACAATGCCCTTTAATTGTAAATGTGCTCTACAACACCTAAGCGTTACTGGAAGAAACACAAACACGAAGTGCACCAGGTCTTGTCTGTTCTGTGCATTTCATGTTTGTGTTTCATAAACCTTAGCACAGTAACTATGTTTCATAGTAACTACCTCTCCAAGCTTTCATTATCATTTGTAAGCGCACCAATTCTACTCCCATGCAAATTCCCAATGCATAATTAGGGGATGTGGCATTAGAGTGCAGGAAAGCCAGATCTACATACGTGTGGAACAGAACGGCTTAAAGGCATACCGACATGATATTTTCAGACCTTCACATTTTGCGTTAAAGCGATCGACTGACAACCAGTTTTTAAAGACCTAGTTTTGTGGTAACCAAAAGCTAGCCCTCAGCAATGTTTGCACCTGCAGCTTCGCAAATTGTGAAAGCAGCCTATCATTCTGCTTTCACAGGAGTGAGTGCAACTGCAGTTAACGGCCTACATTTTGGCCTTTTCAACCACTTTTGAAAATATAAAGCTGGTACAATAAGTTTTCATTGTCGTACAGACCTTCTTACATTTGTACAGCGTTTTCCCCCCCAAATACACACCTACATCATGGCTGCCTGGCCCCCGTTATCAGTATTCTGCAGATAGACTTACCAAGCCAACTCATCAAAAACATAGGCAGCGCCGCTTTCACTACAAACGAAGGCTTATCAGCATGGTATAGATTTGTTTTTTTTTCAGCCAGAAAGTGGGTAGCATCTGCACAGCAGTTACAAAATGTGTGGAGAAAGGTGCAAATGCAAAAAAAATGTCTGCCCTGTAAGGCACACTAATATGCGTGTGCCTTGCGCCACTGCAATCGTGTACAGCATCCCCCTCACCTGTGGCCGAGTGTATGTGGGACATTCAGGGCGGTGTGTAAACGTGCGCCTCAGGGAGCACCAAAATGCACTGTTTGCGCCTCGCATTTGGCAATTCGGGTGCACTGCAGAATTCTCTCAGACCAAGATTCTTTTTCGCCACACAGACCAATTGACTCATGAAATTTGCGAGGCCTATGGAATACAGAAAGCAGGACCAGGTTGCATTAGTCAGCCTGCAATAGTCTTCCAAGAAAAAAATTTCCTTTTTAGACCACGCAAATCGTTGACATCAGAGCAGTGTGATGTTTTTTTTAAAATTCATTCTTGTTTAGTATCACCTGATCTAACCACGAGTGCATGTCATGAATTGTTCACTGCCTTGCAAGTGCATGCACAGTTCAAGTGTTCATAAACTCGTTCATTCAATAAGTTTTCCAGTTGAAAGTCATCACTTGTGGTGTGTCAAGTCTCCCTTCGTCTACGTTTTCAGTGCGCTGTGCCTTATTTACCATGAATCAATACCAAGTTGTTCTAGTTTTCCCTCCTCTTCAGGCCACTTATGCATCTTCATGTTTTTGCCATGTGGGGGCACAAAGGGTCATTTTTCGCAACTTTTGGGGAAGAATTCAAAATATAAATCCACATTTAATGAGAAAAACATGGCTTATTTTAACCAGTAGGATAGGTTATTTTTCCACAAGCGGTTTTCTCAATTCATGTTCTGAGCAGTTGTCTGTCCCTTTACGTAAAGGTGCCGGACTCTAAAACCCCAGAAATATACTGGCAAACCCCAGAGTGCACTAAACACCTCATTTATACTAGTTTTTCTACAGCCAGGTTTCGTTTAGCTTTCTCCCTCTCATAACGTCATGGCACAGAAGGCAACCACGTAAGACATCGGAACGTTTGACACTTGCTTCGACTTGCTTGTCGAAAGGATGTTTCGGCTTCTACACAGAAGCCTTGTTCACTGACTATTATTGATTTCATTTAGCTACAACAGGCATATGGCCAACGACTATGTCAGTGAACAAGGCTTCATGGGGAAGGCAGAATATTGTCACGAGCCTCTAGAAGTAGACTTGAAGGTTTAATAACTCGTACAGCAGCTGGCTCTCGGAAGACGCGACCGTCGGGACTGGCTCGAGCAGAGAAGGGGGCGCGCGGTCTTCTTTCTTCTCTTGGGCTCGACCCACTACCTACAGGTGGCAATATCCCCCCCTCCGAACAAAAGCATCGCGTCGATGCTAAAAAAATAGGCGTAGAAGACAAAGAAGAAGGCAGGCAAAGCGAAAGTACACAAAAAAAGATAGCCGTCACGCCGGCACAGTCAATGAACCAAGAAGCAATCTCCCAAAGATAAATGAAAAGTAGAAACAAAGAAGGGAATGAGAAAAAAAAACGAAAACAAAAAAAGTTACGGACGCACAATGTACGGCTTCATGCGCACAACATGAACTATGTCTGAGCTCGGTTGTCTTTGTGTCCTACCAGTGTTGCCAGGTCCGATGAGGGGGCGTAGCCAAAAGCTAAAGAAGTTGTAGCCCAAATGTAGCCAAACAGAAAAAAGTGCAAAATATTTCGTAGCCAAATATAGCCATTTTTATTTGCAATTTTATTTGTGTATGCATTTTCACATTCGACTACGTCAATCTTTTTTTTTTTGCACAACCGGTTGTAAGAAAATGTCCGTGCCGCCATGACGGTCGGCCCTCTGCATCAACAACAGCGACATCATGTTTGCACAGATACTTTTTGGGTGGTCCCGGAAGCTCTTAAGTTCCAGCGAATCGCTGCATGAGAGCGAATAATTGCTTTTATTTTATGACAGATAGAACTGAGTTATTATTTTTAGTTATTTACAGTAATACTAACTACGAACTCTGCTTTTTAGCTGTCGTGGACACAAAATAATGTTCAGCGTCATCTATCTCTCACGTTATCTATGCCTACGGCGTAGAAGTTCAGCTGTCCAGCGATCTGCGACGGCGACGTGTTCACGGCTTCTTTTTTGATGAGCTAAAACAATTATTTTACGCTATGATATCTCGCGTTATTTGTTTCATCGTCCTATTTTGTTTTCTGCTTTTTTTGTTTTTGTTTTTCAATTAGCTAGGCCCGGATTAGCTGGGACACACACGACATATAGTGTCAATTTAAATAACATGGCCGGTCTCTAACACGCCAAGAATATGCGTTAAGAAAAGGGACAGGCAACAGGTGCCACTCACTGTCTGATTCAGTGTACTGCGCAAACCGGCGCACTAGTGTAAGAAGTGCGCAGTCATTTTCGGCGACGAGCACGTCCCGAACTAACTCGCTCGAAATGGTAAAAGCCGCGACGGCGCACAAAGAGCAATGGTAAACAACAAATTGATAACAGTGGTGATGCTGTGAAAACCGGTTACTGTCAAAAAGCAAACCATGTCGATGGCTAATAAAGTTTTAGAATAGGGGCCTCTAAAGCTTGGGGCCTCAAAGAGCTTTGCGGGTGTTATCGTTGGGGCATGCAAGAATGAAGAGTTTTGGAATAGGCGTTTTGCGTTTGCGGATAGCGTGTTGCGTTTGCAGCGTCACTACGGCGTCAAGGAAAAGCTGTTATAAATATTAAAATAAGATATATCATTTTATGATAAGAAAAGTAATTTAGACTTTCGTGTTTTCGCCTTTAATTACAATTTAGAACTTATTCTATTAGCAGCATGCAACTTGTTGCGCTTAGTTTTCAGCAACCAACTTTACGCACCTTCACCCAGCCAAGTCAATCCGTGATAGGCCTACGAGCCATGAACTCGACAATTGAATTTGGAATCAGCGGCGTATAATGAATCAATGTTCATTACACATGTTGACAGAAAGCGATAACCGCAATCACTTCTTCTAGCTTACGAACTTCACGCATTACCACGAATCGAGCCCAGTTTTGTGCTAGGTTAGAGCCGTCGCTTCGATGGGCGCCGCCATGTTTGTTGACAAAAGCTTTTGGGGCATCTTTTGGGGCTCCTGCTAAATCGCTGAAATAGCGTGCCTGACGCAAAATCCAAGCACATTTCGCGCCTTGCGCATGCGCAGTGGCTTCGACGCTATTTCTTTGGGCCCCCAATAGTTTGAGGCCCCTATTCTAAAACTCTCTAATAATTGCTGGGGTTTTACGTGCCAAAACCACGATATGGCATGACGCAGTGGGGGACTCGGGATTAATTTTGGCCACCTAGGGTTCTTTAACGTACACCTAAGTACACGGGTGTCCCTGCATTTCGCCTTGATCGGAATGCGCCCGCCGTGGCCGGGAATCAAACCCGCGTCATCGAGCCAGCAGCACGACACCTCACAAGCTAAGACGGTGGGTGAAGTTCACGTCACGTGGTGCACTGATGTCATCGTGGCCAACATGTTTCGATATTGGCAGAACACAACGTCATTGCATCCATGACGTTACGGGTAAACCATCTAGAAGTAAAAGCACCAGAACCCTCCTTTGGCTCGGGGTCTTGGTCCAATTCTTTTTTATACGTTCTCGCATACTTGGCCCACTTCCCTATGTTTGGATTGTCCACTCTGAGGAGGATCCGATCTTACGTCCAACCTATCGAAATCAATCTCGAATCTAAGCACGAAGAAAAATTCATCTAGCAGGAAAAGGAAAATGGCAGTACAGCTTCGCGCCAGAAAGGTGGAGTAGGTCGAAAGCTGTGCCCGTCGCGATGCTTCATCCAGAAGACATGGCCATGAACACACTGGAGAGTATCGTCCACCCGTGCTTCCCTTCGTTCATGTCGGCTCCACGATCGCCCGACGACCCCTACGCTATGTTATTCTTCTCCCTTCCTGAGCATAGCCATGTTAGTACAGTGTACTGTGAAAAATCCACTACTGCCAGGTTCATCCCGATGCCCGGGGATCGGGTGCCTAACGGCCAAGCAGGGTGTAAGTTTAAGTGCATCAAGGATCAAAGCCACCGGCTCAGACAACAGTCCAGAGAAGGAAAGAAAGGCGGGGGGGGGGGGTCATTTCGCGCACGCACACACGCACAGCCACGCGGCCGTCTCAGCCAGCTACAACACAGCCTTCGAGATTTTCTTCTACCCGATCAGAGCCACCTCTGGAGCATGAATTAGGGCGCCACTTATAGCCCAAACACAGCCAAGTCGCAGATTTTCAGTAGCCCAAATATAGCCACATAGCCAACTCGTCCAAGTCGACGCCAAAAAATTTTTCCCGTAGCCCAATTTGGCTATATATAGCCAAACCTGGCAACACTGTGTCCTACTCCGTGTCTGCGATGATGTGTCCGGAACTACTTCGTAGTGTACGTCACTGACGCGGCGGAGCACTTAATACGGACCGAAATACCGGCTCAGCAGCTTTTCACAGAGGCCACGACGGCGAACGGGGGTCCACACCCAAACTTGGTCCCCGGGGTTGTAGGACACGTCCCTGTGGCGGATGTTGTAGCGTCGTGCATCTGCCTGCTGCTGCTGGCCGATATGCAGCCGCGCGAGCTGCCGAGCTTCCTCAGCAAGCTCTGCAAATTCCTCGGCGCCAGTTGTTAATAGGTCAGCGTCTTGACACGGCAGCATAGCGTCCAGCTTCGTCTGGACTTCGCGACCGTAGAGAAGGCGAAAGCGCGTGAAGCGCGTCGTCTCTTGCACGGCGGTGTTATACGCGAAGGTCACGTAAGGCAAGAACCGATCCCATGTTTTGTGTTGAACGTCGATGTACATTGCGAGCATGTCTGTGACCGTCTTATTCAGTCGCTCGGTAAGTCCGTTGGTCTGCGGATGGTACGCGGTCGTCTTGCGATGCCTGGTGTTGCTCTATTCAAAGACCTCGTCCATAAGCTGCGCTGTGAATGCTGTCCCTCTGTCAGTTATTAAAGTGGAGGGAGCACCATGACGCAAGACGATGTGGCGCATGAAGAAGTGCGCTACCTCTGAGGACGTGGCTCATGGGATCGCCTGCGTCTCAGCATAGCGTGTTAAATAATCAGTCGCGACGATCACCCATTTGTTGCCGTCGGCAGAAAGTGGAAACGGTCCGAGAATGTCCATGTCGACTTGGTCGAAAGGCGTGTGAGGTGCTTCAATTGGCTGAAGTAAGCCAGCCGGTTTAACGGATGGTGTCTTGCGGCGCTGGCATTCACGACAGCCTTTAACGTACTGTTTGATGCTTGCCGAAAGCCCGGGCCAATAGTACATTTCGCTTACTCTAGCGAGTGTTCGTGAAAAGCCTAAATGACCAGATGTTGGTTCGTCATGGCAAGCGAAGAGGATGTCGTCGCGCATGTCCCTTGGAACCACCAGGAGGTAAGCACGGCTGGTCGAACGAGCATTCTTCTTATAAAGCACGTTATCTCGCAGACAGAAGGACGTCAGCGAGCGGGACAGATGGCGTGGTATGGTTGTGTCGCGACCCTCTAAATGATCGATGATCGGTCGAATCTCAGCGTCGTCACGCTGCCGTCTGCTCAAGTCCGACGAACTAATGGCGCCCAGGAAGCCGTCATCATCCTCTGTTTCCTGACTGGCAGGATCAATGGGTGCGCGGGACAGCGTGTCAGTGTATTCATGCTTACGACCAGACTAATAAACGATGGTGATGTCAAATTCCTGTAGCCGCAAGCTACACCGTGCCAGTCGTCCTGAAGGGTCGCGCATGCTTGCCAACCAACAGAGGGCATGGTGGTCCGTCACTACTTTGAAGGGACGACCATAGAGATAGGGGCGAAACTTGATGATCGCCCACACGACCGCGAGGTACTCCTTCTCCGTAGTCGAATAATTCGCCTCGGCACGGGACAGGGAGCGGCTGGCATACGCTATAACTCTTTCCACTCCATCTTGAAGCTGGACGAGCACTGCACCAAGGCCAATGCTACTGGCGTCGGTATGCACCTCAGTATCAGCATCATCGTCAAAATGTGCAAGAACGGGTGCTGACTGAAGGCGCTGTCGTAATTCAGCAAACGCTGCCTGTTGCTCATTATGCCACACAAATGGCGTATCGTCTCTTGTAAGGCGTGTCAGGGGTTCCGCTATCTTCGAAAAGCCTTTAATAAACCGGCGATAGTAGGCGCACAAACCCAGGAAGCTCCGCCGGATGGCCTTCTTATCGGCAGCAACTGGAAACGCGGCCACAGCGGCAAGCTTGTCTGGATCGGGTCGGACCCCTTTGGTGCTTACTAGGTGACCGAGGAACTTGAGCTCTTCGTAACAAAAGTGGCACTTTTCGGGCTTAAGTGTGAGGTCTGCCGATCGGATGGCTTCTAGCACACTCCGTAGGCGGTGAAGATGCTGCTCGAATGTTTCAGAGAAGATGACCACATCATCCAGGTACACAAGACAGGCCTGCCACTTCAATCCAGTAAGGACAGTGTCCATCATTCGCTGGAAAGTCGCCGGGGCTGAACACAAGCCAAAAGGAAGCACTCGAAATTCATAGAGCCCATCTGGAGTCACAAAGGCTGTTTTCTCGCGGTCGCGTTCGTCTACCTCGATTTGCCAGTACCCGCTTTTTAAATCGAGAGAAGAAAAATAGTGGGCACGCCGTAGTATATCTAACGAGTCGTCGATACGCGGCAGCGGGTACACGTCCTTTTTAGTCACGTTGTTGAGCTTGCGGTAGTCGACACAGAAGCGTAGCGTCCCGTCTTTCTTTTTGACAAGAACGACCGGAGACGACCACGGGCTGTTGGAAGGTTCGATGACGCCATCGTCAAGCATCTCCCGGACTTGCGTTCTCTTGCCGATCTCCCGGCTTCGCGTTCTCTTGCCGACACGCGGTAAGGCTACTGGTGTATCGGGCGTGCGTCTTCGTACGTGATGATCCTGTGTTTAGTGATGGCAGCCTGGCGTACCTTGGAAGAATGTGCGAAGCAGGTCCTGAATTCAAGCAAGAGCTTGCGCAGTGCTGTCTGGCTTTCGTTGGACAGTTCAGAATTGATGTCGAGATGGCCCAGAGACGTGTCTGCTGCCTCCACTACTTCTGACGTGAAACAGTTGTTAACGTTTGCTATTGCGCCTGCAAACGCTAACGAAGTGCCGCGGAACAGGTGTTGGTGCTCGCAGCTAAAGTTGGTAAAAAGCAATTGCGAATGACCCGCACGAATCTGTATAACACTGCGAGCCACACAAATACCTTGCTTCAGTAGGTGTTCCAAGTTACTTTCGGCCACCGCTTCTCCATCGCGTAAGCCACAGCATGTGACGTCGACGAGGACACTGGCTCGTGGAGGAAGCGTTACAGTGTCAGCAGAAACACGAAGTACGTCGTCGCGCCCAATACCAGGAATCTGGGACATCGCCGAACAGCGCCTCTAGCGGCCGCCTCTGAAAACATGCGCATTTTCTATGGGAGAGCGTCGTTTTTCCCAAATAACTAATCATAGAAGCCATCTTTCAAAATATTATCGTGGAAATAGGCTCTAGGAGCTTAGCCCGACATCTCATGCAAGTGGTACCATTACTTACGACAGAAAACCCGTTCCAAATTGCGGGCGAAGTTCGAAGTATGGGAGTCTATGGAAAAGGCCAAATTTTGGAGGCTTTTTTGGCCAGTAAAAAAGCAATTTGCGTTGAGCCTATTGCATCGATCGACGTATTATTGGGGATTTATCAACTTCAATGACTCGGCTTTCAGCTAGTTGCAGCAGCAACTCTTGAAATGGCAAAAAAGTCGTTCCAAGATCGCAGTTTTCATAACAAGGTCGCATAATTTATTGTGGTACGTATATAAACCTAGTTTTTGCCTCCGGCAGCCCTCAAACCGATAGCCGAGCGTTCTGCGCGGCCACCGATTAGGATCGCTGATACCACGATTGGCAGTTCGCAGGTTCGAAGCCAGCGGCGCCGCTTTTTTTTATCACTTTGTCGCTGCTTAGTTTGGCCGTTTCCCGCCAGACGGCATATTCCGAAACGCATTTGTAACGTGCAACTCCGTAACGTGCAACTCCCAGAAGCGCTTGGGTTTAAAGTGGAAGGAAACATAAACAGATCAGCCGTAGAGATCAGCAAGAGACGATTAGAGTACTGGTGGAAAAAAAGTAGGGAAAAGATGGATGCGACCTGATCTCTTAAAATCATAGGCAGTGGTACAAGGTAAATTTTTGAAAAAGAAAAATAATGATAGGTATACAAAAATGCTAGATAAAGAACATGTATAGTATACCTGATTAAATCAAGCAGGCTAGGTGACTATTTGTCGCCGCCCCGTTTCAAAGGGGATGCCAATAAATCATCATCATCATCATCATCATTCATTTAGTTGCGGTTCTTGTTTCGTTTCCTTCTACTGTACCAACGTCTTCATAAAAAAATAGCTGCCTGGTTTCGTGAACATGCGAACGTGCTTCCAAACTTCTTTTGCACTTTAGGTGTAATGTATTTTAGACAATAAACCCAACTTTGTGTTTTCAAAGTTAATTTCTTTCTTAAGGCAAATATTTATGAAGACATTACTAAGAAATATTTTTGCCTATTCAGCTATGTCATGGAAAGGCGTGTTTGTGCGACTTTTGTTCAGCCTGAAACGTACCACAAAAATAAATAGCTTCCCGTGAGTGCAATTAAAAGACGCAGAAGTAGAAAACTTGGCTGCAGCCCCAGACGTAGTATTCTTACAAAGGAATACAGAAGCTATTTGACTAAGTATATTTGCATTATATCAAAGCAGAATTTTTGCGTACCGGATCTTCGGTGCAAATGAAGGCTGTCCGAATTATTTCACAAGCTTTTTTGCTTAGTACAAACCAATACCTCGAAACATAAACATTCTATCCTCAATATGCAGCGCACGTGTCTTATCATTTGAACCATTCCCATATACCTTCACGAAATTCCCGAAATACTAAAGGTCTTCATATCCTTTTACCACGACGTACGCAGAGGAGTATTGGCACCGGGGCGTGTTAATGTAGTTTGTCGTGTAAAAATAGAGAACTATTCCAATCACAGACCACACCCTTTTTGAGTTATGCCCAGAAAGCGTTGCAATAAGACATTTTTTTCGGCTAGAATCACCAAAGTTACTATGGCATTCTGCTGTTCTGTTCTTAACTAACTCTATTGCTGAATTAGATCGCAGCACCATGATATAATTACTGGTACAATTCTTCAGTAATTCTGTAAGAATTTTCTCCTACGCTAAATTTAACGTGTTTGGACAATTGAAGAAACATGAGAAAGGACCGTGAGGCTTGCAGAAATGTTCCCTTATTAGAATCGTTTATCACCCATATCGGTACGGTGGTATTGTCATGATCACTCCAGCGTCCATGGACACCATTTATCACTTTACTGCCTGTAAAAAAAGAATACAAAAGTGTCGTTCCTTGTGCGTGAGTAGCACAATCGCAGCTGATCTTTTCATATGGGCCCACTAAGCTACACCTTCCCTTTTCTGCCATGGTGCCACAAGAGATGTCAATTTCACCCTTGAATTTCTCCCTTTTAGTTTGCTAGAAAGTATAGGGACGTACACAAGACGAACAGGCGAAGTTTTGAAGTAGTCCTGAAATTTTAGTAAAATTTCATAGGCAATGTTATTATCCTTTATTTGTTTACATATTTATTACACCTGATTGGTGATAATAATGACGTGCTACATTTCACAAGCTTTTTTGCTTGTGAAATGTTCACTTCTTCTACTTAATAAGTCATGTCTGAGTCTGCTGTCCTGAAAATTAACCAGGTGTAAGCACTGCATGACGTTGGCTGGAAGGCCATTCATTAAAAAAAATTGTGTGCAGAATAAAGAAAATGCAGGTGTTCAATCGCACAGTCGCCGCCAAAAGTTTACGCGGCCGAGGTTCTGCGAATAAGTTCATCTTCAACGCAGCTACCCCGCAGCCAATAAAACTATGCAAAACTTTTGTTTTGTTTACTCTAGACCAGTATACGCTGTAAATCCGAATACTACGATGCGTGACTAAGGCGTAGAAATATAAATATTTTTTCACCTTCCGGGGTACGAAAGCTTGTGACGCTGACTATACGTTCTGAAGGCGAGGTTGCTTTTTAGCTTATTCGTGATGACAAGCGCCGAGCTCTTGGTGATGGGATATTGGAGCGTAGAATTGTAGAACTTGTGCAAGCTCAGGCGACTTCACGACGCAAACCTAGCGATAGAAGCTCAGAAGGAGGAATAAACATTTATTGTAGAGCCAGCACTTTATGGTGGCCGGGCCTAAGCCTCCCATGAGGGGACGTCGAGGGCTTGCCTCGCCGCCGCCTCACGGGCTTGCTGGGTCGCCCAGGTTTGGTCGTCGAGGGCGGAGCTCCACAGAGCCTCACGCAACCTCGACGAGGGGGTCGTGGTGTTAATGCATGTGTACAGGGCTGGGCACTCCAACAGCACATGCGGGAGCGTAGCCGGGTGAGTGCCAAAGCACCGGCAGTTGGGTGTACTGTAGACTTCAGGGAATATAAGGTGGAAGCGGGCGAGTGAAGGGTACGTATTTGTTTGTAGCAGACGCAGGGTGGTAGCCTGCGCCCAGCTGAATTTGGGGTGAGGTGGGGGGAAAGGTCGGCACAGCATGCGTTTAGTTTATTAACACTGATGATAGATGAATAGTCAGAGTAAATGAATGTTACTGTCTAATTCTGGACAGACTCGAGTGTAATGCATACGTTCTAGATCACTGCAGGTTCCATACTAATTCCATACTACGCATTCCTATTCGAATTTTGGCCTGTATTAAGCCTACCCAGTCTTAAGTAATCAAAATAGGTAGGAAATTGTTTCTTGGGATGTAGCCGAGGCCATGGTAGATGTGATTAGTAATGCGCTATATGTGAGTAGGCTGACTGGGTTATTGCATGAAGTGCGCCAACGTACCTACGTAAAGCCATGGTGGAAATTATGGAGCCCTTTATTGTAAATATATTGAAGTCATCTGAGAGTGTCTCTGGTAAAAAGTTATATGTTTATTAATATGAGGACTGATTAGCCTTCTGTTAAGCTGTTAGGAAAAATGCCATGTACGAAGTGCTATTGTGGTTAAAATTACAACGTTATCAGCGCTTCCAAAAGAAAGTGACTGCACAAGTCCATTTTTCTCGGGCGTTCATGTCACCTAGGTATCACCGCCTGACCCAAGACCTTTATGTTTTAAAATCTGCCCCGATGACGTAAGTTACGTTGCGGAAAAAAATAAATACCCTTTCTAAAGAATGAGCCATAACAGCTTCCCGACAAAGCGCAGTACGTTGCCGCAAGTCGTCATTTGTGATAACGATAAGAGCGACAGCCCGTCGTTAAAAATGACTTGTCACTCCCCGGTTTTTCTTTTTTGCTTCAAGGATGCAACTAACCCGTACAAGGGTAATCCCTCCCTTCGCATGATGCTTGCGACCTTTCTGGTTCTGGACAAGCGCGTTGTCTGTGTATATTTCAGGCGCTTGGCATCCGAAAGGCTTAAACCTTTAAACAGCGAAAGGCTGTCACAGTCGCTTCGGTAGCTGCACGGAAAGCGCGGACAATCAGTCTACTTCAGCACACGCGCTCTCAACCAAGACATATTTGCGAGAAAGGGGCTCCTATATTACCCATAGCGAGAAATGTATCCACAAATTACACGTCATTATCCCGATGTGTTTATGAGCCGCACTCTGGGCCTGTATTCCGTATTATGACAAAAAATATAGTTTGTGCAGTGTCAGTAGCCTAAACATAAAACAGGAAATTGAAGTCCTCACATCAACTATCATATATCATAAATTGAAAGAAATAAAACTGAAACTGTACTTCATAATACTCGCACTGCAATCTTTTATGCATGTGATTCATTTCGATTTCCTATCTGTTCCAGGGTAGAAATATGCTGTTCAGTTGGTAAACACAGATTATTTTGCAAAATTTGCTAAGAATTTTTGCCTCCAACATGTGTTCCTATTGGTCATGCACATTTCTCTCTATCGAATATAAGGTCGAAACATCACAAAGTCGAATTGTGAATCATTTAAAAGTTGCAAGCTGGCTTCTCCACATAGGGGAAATGCCGTCGGAATTTGAGAATGTAATAATACAGAATCATTTGGTTGCATAAACTTCCTGGCTATAGGCATGTAATGAAAAGCTCAAATGTATTACACGGCTTTGTCTTTTCGTGGCAATTTCATCCACTGCATTTGTAAAGCAATGTACGTTTTTTTTTTATTTTAGCGCGTGAATCTAAAAACACAGAGCAACTTATTTACCAAAGCGATATAAGTTTCAAAAGCTTGTTAATTACGTTGTCATTTGAGCAAATAAAACGAGAGACTTTCATGTACAGACAAAATAAGCGGCTAAGAGGAACAACTGACTAGTTATTTCAGAAGAATAACTGAGTTTAGCTACGTAGTGTTAAACTATGTAGCTTTAAATAATGCGCATATTTTATACATCGCCGGATAGAGGTCATTGGAGATCCCTGGGCGAGGTCTTCGTCCTGCCATGGACATAAATATAGTCTGATGATGATGATGAAACATTGCCGGAGGTGACCACCTCTCATCCAAAAAATATTTTTTACAGTTTAATAATTTATTTATTTGCGCCGTCAGCACTCGAAGGCATTACGGAAGGAAGTGGGTTGAGCAGGCTAAACAAATAATGCAATGATTAAAAAGTAAGTTTCAAATCATATAATTTTAGCTGGTGGTACGTGGAAAAAAGTTCAGTGCGCACTACGAAGGCAGCTTTACAATTATACCATATTACCTGACCTTACAAAGAATTTAAAAGGCACCTAGTAAGTAATTAACAAATTCAGATTACACAACGTACGGTAGTTGATGTTGCATGAAACTTGCGTTTATTTGTACTCTTTATGATTTCTTTGGGGAGGCGATACCATTCAAGGGCTGTGTGAGGCCAGAAAAAGCTGAAGGAAGTTAATGTGACTAAATCTGATACGTATTTTGTACAGCTGATCAATACGATGCCATATATATGGTGACAGAGATACAGTCGTACGCGGATATATCAAGCCAACTTATAACGAATTATTCTGTATATCGAACAGCTGTAAAATCCCCTTGAAAATTCCATGCAAATGTATCGGGCTGGTGCACGCGTATAAAGAACGCTCGTTCACCAGCACATTCGATATATCGAACGTGGCGCCACGCAGAAGACCTCATAGTGCACTCCTTTGTACACTTTGAGGTATTCTGGCACCTGGAGGTGGAGAAGAGATAGTGCAGTCAGTTGAGCCCCGTCAGGCTGTTCAGATAGCCCTCATGCTACCTCGGACGTCAACATTCCTTCTATCCGATTTTGGAGGCGTCGTAGTGTGGGTTGAGTTCCTATTCACGAGTTTATTTTCCGCAAGCGATGGCCGCTACAAGTGTAAAGAAAGAATCAGCTTGGACTTTTCAATGAAGTTGAAAGTGAACCAGCATTTTTTTTTTGCGGGTAAATAAAGTGTGCTTGCTTTTTCCCCCCCATGTTGCGTGCAGTAAGTTAGCGGCTCTCAGATGCACTAACCGGTAAGCCACCGCTTACCCGAGGGCCTATTATTTTATATACCGAATTACCTATATAACGAACTTCTTGTGATCCCCCTCAGATTCGATATATCCGGGTTCGACTGTATCAGTTTACGGGTTACAAATTCAACTTTAGCTTTATTTGGGGTTAGAGTAGCTATTCAATCATAAGTTGAACATATAAAACGAGTGGAGTAAATTTCAGTTCTAATGAGGTAATAAATACAATGGAATTTCACACATTGGATGTATACTCAAATTTTGTTCCTATTAGTGTTTTCTATAGTAACATGAGAGAGGAGGGTGGTATTATAAGTGTACAGGAGCCAATAACCCAACGTTCGATCCGCAGTGTTACTAATATCGATATGCCCGGTAAGATTAGCGGTAATAGGTTGACCAGGTAAGATTAGCGGTACTATGAACACGTGAATACTTTTACGAATATACAGGCTGTAACTCCGTGTTGTTAAGTAAGTAATACCCGTGTCACACGGGCGTTTGGAAGGCCTTCCAACCGATAGTGAGTTGACTCAAAGGTCAAGTTCGAGCTGCTACACGTGCGGTTTGCAGGCCGCCGAGTCAATAGTCTATCGAGTCAACGGAGCACCCTACA
Source organism: Dermacentor silvarum (assembly GCF_013339745.2). Classification (NCBI taxonomy): domain Eukaryota; kingdom Metazoa; phylum Arthropoda; class Arachnida; order Ixodida; family Ixodidae; genus Dermacentor; species Dermacentor silvarum. The sequence continues at coordinate 167,974,899 of NC_051160.1, forward strand.
ACTCTATTGAAATCTGGATGGCCTTTGAGCAACGGAAGCGGAAACAGCGCGAACATGCCGTCTCGTTCACAGTGTGCTCGTACTCATGTTTAGAAAGAACAAATCCAACCAAAATGCTCTAAAAATACTATACATGAGTGTTAATTATTATTCAATAAACTATTTTCGCCACTTCATATGTGCGAACTGCACATACTCTCGACAACAGCGACGTGCTTGTGTTCATTCCTTCCTCCATGTTGTCTAGTACACTCTCCCTCTACTCCATCTGTTACCGGATTCCGTCATATCGCCGCCATTTCGCAACATAAAATAAATTATAGCGTTTTTAAGTGGTTTTAATGTTCTTTAACTTTTGGTTACATGAAAACGAAAATAAAGATCCGCAGCGCCACACAATTTTGCGAGAAACGCCTGAACCACTCAACGGCCTTTCAAAAGTGCCGTGTAGCAGCGCGACAACTCCTTCGAGTCGATAGAGTTATGGCGTTTCGAAGGCCGTCGACTGGAAGGCCTTCCAAATGTACCCGTGTGACACAGGTATAAGTCGAAGAGTTGTTTTGAATGGTAGTTGCTAACATGATGTTGCTGCTACGTCTGGTGTGCCGCAAGGCTCCGTGTTGGGGCCGATTCCTTTCCACTTTTTTAATGCGAAAGCATTATATGCCCCATTACGCGAAAACCCGTAGTTGTAGTCGGCGGCGTGACCGATTGACGCTACCAAAGATGGCCGACGGCAAAGAGTAAAAACGCGTAAAAAATGCTCAAATTGATGACAAATTTAGCAGGCAGGTTCATGTAAAGAAAGTAAACTAATCCCTTTGAAAAGAAAAATAGGTGAATTTTGATCTGGGCGGGAATCGAAACCGGGCCTGCGGGGCGCGGAGGAGACCCGACTTTGTCCCCTACGACCGGATAAACTCATCCTAGCCAACTCATCCTAGCTCGACTCGCAACTCCCGCTCCACCGCTACTCCGAATTCCGTCGCTGCCGAAAATGTATGCAGCCATCTACGCCTCAAGCTCTGGCGAGGAGCCCCAACTCTCTGCCCTACGCCACCCCAAGCTACCCATCAACGATCATAAAATCATCCTCCGTCCCCGTGGCGGCCTCAACCTTCGGACCGTGAACGGCGTTGCGCTTCGCGATGGGATTCTGCAAGCAGCCCGCCTCGGACACCAAGAGGCCAAGCCAGACACCGTAATCATCAACACCCTCCAACACGTCGTCCTCATCAACACTTCCGATCCACAACGCCGACACCACTACCTCGAACATGACTTTTCGAACAAGACTGGGTGCCCAAGCACATCTACTACTCCTCTGCACTATATAGGTGCTACATCTGAAACAGCCTGAAACCGTAGCCATCTCCTGAAACAGCCCTCCAACCGTACCAAGCCTATGGCCTGATCCCACTCCTGGACCAGACTCAGGCAACCCCCAGTTCCAGTCCCCCAAAAAAGTTGTTGCAGTTTCACCTGAAAGGTGAAGCACCAATGGCGATAGCAACTTAGTAGAGAGCTATACGGAGTAAGGATAGTAGTTTTATCAGCTGTATAAACTTGGACATGCAGCAGCACCGGCAACACGCAGAACTGTTGTCGACGCCGCCGGCGTTTTGCCCGCGTTCGCTCAAAATGCGTGCGGCGTTGGTGACTGTTGCCGGAGACTCTGATATAAATAGGCACTTGGTGCCGCAGCTAAACGTCGCCTCCCTTCCCTGCCCCTCCCCCCCTCCCCCACAGCCTTTCGCGCGTCGGAAGAAGGTACGTTTACTCTACATATATGGTGATTGTAGAGGAGGAAAGAGACGCCTACTTCTGCAGCCCTTAAGGGAGCACAGCGCAGAACGCGCGTTTGTTCTCCGCCGTGCGTTCACTCCCCGTGAAAGCGCGCGTCCCTCGCGCTCTTTCACTCGCACATACAGCGTTCGGCGGCGCGCGGCGACGATTTCATCTCCATTGACGTCATACGGAACCTCACGGCGACGGCGACGCCGACGGCAGAAATCTGCTTTTGAGTGTCCATATAATTGCTATCGCAATAAAACGTTGCGAGGCGAGAAGGTGGTAAAGACTTCTGACGCTGCTCGACGAGTTTCCCGTTCTGATCTCGTCGAAAACGTCCGAGCCGCCCCCAGAGGCCCTGGCGACAGTCACCAACGCCGCGCGCGTTCGGTGCGAACGCGGGCAAAACGGCGACGGCGTCGACAACAGTTCTGCGCGTTGCGGGTGCTGCTGCATCTCCAAGTTTATACAGCTGATAAAACTACTATCCTTACTCCGTATAGCTCTCTACTAAGTTGCTATCGCCATTGGTGCTTCGCCTTTCGGGTGTCTCCTTGCCTGACCCCTTGTATTTATGTCGAATTGAACGCCGCGGAGCGCTCCTTCGAGTTACGAACTCGTGGGCAAGCGAGTGCGTTCAGACGTTTAGCGCGTTTTCATTTGGCCTCGCTATAGTGCCTAGAATATACTTATATTCTAGGCACTATAGCCTCGCCGAAGCGCCGTTAGAACGCAGGGGTAAACTTGCACGGAGGCGGAACGTGCGGAAAAAACGTTTCACCCAGTGGCGTAGCCAGGGGGGGGGGG
>NC_051160.1:168297695-168366302 GCF_013339745.2 Dermacentor silvarum
GAATCTTACTCAGACTCCAGCTCAGCAGCGAAACTCCGTAGCCACTTATCTACCGCGGCAGGTTGACGTAGCTAGAACCACGGCCGGGCAGTCAAGCCCAGCCATGCTGGAACGCGGGTGCCTTTTGATATTTGCTGTACGGGAAAAATAACGGGCGGTATTCTAATTAGTATAACCTTGTTTCGGTGACTGAGCCGGTATTGTAATGTCGCGCTCTGCTACCGTGCAAGATGTAAGGTAACAAGTGTACATTGGCTTGCCGGTGGCAAGCCCGTTCGGATAGGAGCGAAATTTAGTGACTCTTTACATTATTTGTGGGGCACATGTAAGGAAAACAAGTGCTCGAACCTAATCAGTAGGCATCCACTGTTCGATACCTTATATGTGAATTGTAATTTAAGATATTGAAGACCCATCACATTTTGGTTATCCCTTCAGGTAATGGGAACTAATTGAAGGAAAACGAATCGCAGCTGTTTAAATTTATTGTGATGTTAGGAAATCTCGCAGATGTACGATGACAATGTTTCGTCACAGGAGGATACTAGCACGTACTTGTAAAATGTTTTGTGGTAGTATTTTCTGTCTACTTTCTCGTAGTCAGTTGTCTTCTTCTGAACTAAAACAGTCTGTTTCTTTCCCTGTATAATTTATTTTTCAAGTTGTTATCAAGTGTTGTGCTTTTTCAGCTTTCATATTTACTCATACTTGTCTTATTTCACTATGGCGTTTACAGTCCCCAAGATAGGTTTCTTCGAAAGTTGTTTAATTCCTGTTGATAATAAGGGCGTATGCAGTATATACTCTAATTGGCGGACCCCTACATACTCAACTCGCCAAGAAATAAACAAGACGATTGCAATATAGCTAGGTCGACCCATAGCCAGTCTGGAAAATATCGAGACTGGCTTTATTTATTCCATCATATAGGCGGGACGAAGAAACTCCATCAGCTCTCTACATTGCTAGCGTTGTTCACAAATATAGGTCGATAGGTCATTTTTATTTATATTTGGAAACGAAAGGTCGACACATGTTCGATAACTACAGTAATTAAAGCCATGCTTTAAAGCCAGGTTTTACAACCTGCATCACGTACTTGTGTGATATTGCGTGAGACTAGTTTACGGAAATCCAGGAGGATTGTTATTGAACATGCCCTCCCCCCCCTTCAGGTGATGATGCCCTAAAAATATTTTAAACTCATTGTGAAATCCGCAACATGTTCCATGTAATAGCCAATGTCAGATGGGCTTCTTTCGCGCAAATTTGTGTGGTCATTTATCGATTACGAACAGAAGCATTGCGCACATGTACCAAATACAACACCGCTATGAGAGATGGTCGATCAGTGTAAAATATCAAGGTAGTGGGGAGTAAGTGTAATTAGTTCTAAAGGAAATGCTAATTTAATTGAGGGATATGCGAGCCTTTATGGTTGCTTGACATGCTACCTCTGGTGTCGGGTTAAATTTCTGCTGATCGCACCAACGAAGAAACAGCAGATACACCCAAGAACCCGATCATGCATGTTCAAAACTATTCACGAAGTTTCGTTAAAGCATCATATACCTTATGAAAACGATGTTTGCACGCATGAATCCGGCAGGTGTGAAGGACGCGTCAAGCCTCGACCCGAACTCAAGCCTCGGCGATCTGGGCATGGACTCACTGATGGGCGTCGAGGTGCAGCAGACCCTGGAGCGAGACTACGACTTCGTGCTGTCCATTCCTGAGATCCGGCAGCTCACCGTCAGCGAGCTTCGAGAGATGAACAACAGAAGTGATGGAGGAAACAAGCAGCAGTACGGAAGCAGCACCGCGGCGGCACAAATGATGGACCATGAGCGAGGTATTCGCCGAGAATGAAAAACAGAGTTAGTTGGTATGCGTATTCACCGCGAGGCTCATGCAGCGCAGACAAAAAAACAACAAAAAAAAACGAGGACTAAGAGAAGTGCACAAAGCATGCACAGCATGAGGTACTCGCCGCATGCGAACGCTGAATTGTCGAGCACATGGGACGTTATTAAAAAATTCGAAGCCCTTGCCCTGTTGAGGAAATGGGAGTAAGGGAAGCTTGTGGCAAGACGACGCTGTCGCAGGCGTTCCGCATCGTTTGCCTTAAACACATGGTAGGTGGCTCTTCGCGGACGTTTGGCCTCAACATCGCGCTCCCGCAACTCGGGGTCAGTAACTCGGGGTTTCGCCTGGGCTTCGGAAGCCCTCACGCTAGAATGGCCACGTCGACGACTAGCCCTTTCCCGAGCGAGTTCGCTGAGCAGTTGCTCAAACGCAGCCTGCTCCTCGGCGGAACGCACCAAGCGAGGCCTTCTCATCCGGGAGCCGAAAGTGATCTGCGGCGAGGGAAGCAAGGCGGAGCGCGCGCCAACCTCCTTTCCATCCCTTTCCCTTCCCACGACACACCAAACGACCCTGATTGGTCGAGCGCGTCACGTGATCCGGCGCCGGCGCAGCTGTCCCCGCACCTACTCTTTCTTTCTCTATTTATTTCCTTCTTTCTCTCCTTATTTCCGTCTTGCCTTGCTTCTGCCTTTCGTTATTTTTTGTCCCTCGCTCATACCCGCATATCCAACGCGGGCATGAGCCATAGTAGTTTTAGCGTTACATCGCCGGTGCAGGCTAGCGTATACAAGCTTCGCTTGAATAAATTCTGAGCGTTTACGGGCCAAAACCATGATTTAATTATGAAGCACGCCGTAGTGGGGCACTCATATTTAATTTTGACGACCTGGGGTTCTTTGTGTTGCGACCAATTCAATTTAGACGGGCGTTTTTGCATTTCGCTCCCATCAAAATGCGGCTGCTGCGGTCGGGATTTCATCGTCAGAGTAGTATTTGACTGAGCTACATCGTTGATCTCGTTACCTCGTGCTTAGCAGGGCAATGCCGTACCCAGTAAGCCACCACGGCGGGTAATGTTATTCACAAAGCGGTTCGTAAAAAAGCGGCGTTTGTAAGAATAGGTGTCATTAGAGCGCTGCCTGCTGTCGTTGCTACCGCCATATATTGTACGCGGTTTACTTCCTTTCTGCTACTCTGTATTTGTCTTTCTATTACCTCCACCCTTTCATCTTCCTCCTCAGCCCCTCTCCTTGCTGGGCAGCCAACAGAAACAATCTCTTGTAAATGTTACAATGTACTGTAAACAGTACATTATTTCTCTACTTGTAATTGTGAAAGAGGGAAAGAGAAGAGTGAAGGAAAGGAAGGAAGGTTTTCTAGATTCGCGTTGTTGTTTTGAGGCAACAACAACAACAACATTCGCGTTCTATTTGCGATCCTACCCAAGGGAAGTGGATAAAGGGATGGGAAAAATATGGTTGATACTTCTTTCATAGGATTCGGCAGAATACGAAAGTGAAACGTGTCTTCATGGAAGCTGTTGCACGTTTGCTACGTGAAATCACGGCCCGCTGCAGCGAAAGGCACGCGATTTGCGGGCCGGCGACCGTGTTGCATGTTTGCTTGGCGCGTGGCGCGTTCTGTTGGCGAGCGGCGTCCAGCTACCGAGTTGCTTCGGCGAAGGTACGAGAATTTTGGTCCGTCTCCGTAGTGTCTTGGGCAGCCAGTTGAGTTGCGACGTGCTCAGCTTCAGGAATACGAGTGGCAAAGTTAGCTGCGTGCCCCACGAACGCGCGAATGCGTTCTGCTTCACGGTGGCGTGTCTCTCGTCGGACCAAAGCGAGATTCGCCAGTGGACGTCGTTGCCTTTCTGCGCCGCTTAGCGCAGATGCTTGTGGATTCAGACGGTCCTGTGAATTTGCGGATTATGGGCTCTAGCTGCCTTCACTGTCTTAAATTTTAGAGTATTGTATACGTTTGTAGGTGCAGAATACCTTGCGAACACACACAATTGCTACTAATTGCAGTGGTTCAGCATGTTGAGGGGGCCAAATCGCAACGCGTTCAGGCATCGCAACGCGTCAGTCGTCGCAACGCGCTGACTTGCCCGTGAGAAATTGATAAAAGCGTTCTAAGCCGCGTGTCGATGCATGTGTCCGTGGAGTAATTTCTACTCCACGGACACATGCATCGACACGCGGCTAAGAATAATAAATAAAAAAATTAGGGAAAAGAAGGGTCCATGGAGTAATGGTTTCCATATCTGGCTTCTGTACTAGAGGTCCTGGGCTCGAATCCTGCCGTCGGACACATCTATTTACGATTAATTATTGTATGAAACTATATGCACGAAGCTGAACTTAGTTCTTTTTAAATGCGAAGCATTTCTTGGCGAACAATTGTCACTTTGACAGTATATGTCTAACTAGCCGCCTATGTCTCGGTGCTCTCACGGTCGTATCGTTAACTTGGCTTTTACTGAAATTGGCATACAATGACAAGAGTGTATGACCAACATAAATGATATGTTATTACATGAATATCATGACATGTGTTTGAGGAAGGTCATGAAACAGCTGGCCACGTCTTGGTGCTCTCATGGTCGTTTAGTTAACTTGGTAGGTACCAAAATTGACATAGTATGACAGGAGTGTATGACAACCATAAATGATGGCTAATGACATGAATGTCATGATATGCCTGTCATGTAGGTCATAAAACAGCCGCCTAAAACGACAATGACCTAGCGAAAAAAATTAACACTCAGAAACCACTGAAATGGGTTCTGACGTGGGTCCTAAGTGAAAGAAACACTAAAGGATGGTGGTAGAAGAAATAGTCATGAGCATGACTGAGCAAAACTGACAATGACTCAGCGAAGAAAGATTAACACTCAAAAACCACTGATATGGGTTCTGACGTGGGTACTAAGTGAAGGAAACACTAAAAAATGGTGGTAGAAGGCATAGTCATGACCATGACTCAGAAAAAATGACACTGACTCAGCGAAAAAAAAAGATTAACACTCATAAACCAATGGAATGGGTTCGGATGTGGTACTAAGTGAAAGAAAAGGCTAAAGGTCAATGGTTGAAGTCATAGTCATGAGCATGGCTAAGGCTTTCGCCTTGAGGTCACCTAGGTGTTGCTAAAGGAACTCCTGAGTACTCTTGACGTGAAGCTCATGACATGCGTGTCTGTAGGTCATGAAAAAGCCGTCTACGTCTTGGTGCTCAAATGGTCGTTTCGTTAACTTGGTAGGCTCCCAGCACCCTGGTTTGCACAACATCGATTCCCACAGGGCGTGGGATCTGCCGGCGTTTTATTTTTATATGGCAACACCGCGTTGGAGCCTCCGATCCGTAGTTAAAGCCCCTTGATGTTAGAAAGTAGCGACACTCTTCCCCGCGTGCGCGCTTTCCTCCTCAATTCTCCTCGGATTTCTCCCCCTCACCGGGCCGGCGCGGCGCTGAACCCTCCAGTGGCTCGCTGCAGCCGCATTAGAATCAATGCGCGCGCTTGTTTATTCGGCCCTTTGAAGCGTTGTATGGGAATTTATTTATCCCTTGTGAAACTGTCATGACGAAAGAACGTTTGCGATAGAACGTCGTGACATTTTTTTTTTTTGAGGACGCTTCGATAAATACAAGCGGAAGCTCTCCGAAACAATGAGTACCAAGCAGTGGCTGAGCTGTTTACCTCTACGTCGCCACTTGGGTTGTCCGTAACGCGGAGGTGTATTGGGTGCATACAATATAAGCAGCGTACAGTATAAACGAGAATTTGGTTCACAATCTTCGCTCTTAAAAGGCTCAAAGAAGGTAACCAAGAAGAAATGTGATAGTTTACTTAAAGTGAATTCGCCAAAATGAGTGGGCCAAAAGCCTTTGTACCAATGCCACTGTGCAAAATACGTGCTGTGTTTGCGAAACAGCCAACATAGAACCAAGTCCAGCAATCTGGGACATTGACTACTGCGGTGAAGCCGACCCTGGGGCGATGCGGTCGGCGTAACTCTATGGGCAGCATTTTTTAAAAATCGATTGCTGAGCAATGGCTCGTTTTTCGTGATTTGCACTTTAGGCACTCAATCCCGACAACGTTCTCACGCTATATGTCGAGTGTAGTTTAATTCCGCCGGCTAGATTTTTTTCCTGGGGCACTTTTGTAGACCCATTTAAAATGCATGGGTGATTTTTAAAACGTCAATTACAGCACAGTAAAAACTAATCCGCTAATTGCACTCTAGTGGCACATACTGTAGGTCTTTCTATATGTGTAGGTTCAGTTTCGTTTTATTCCGCTGGCTGCATTTTTTTCCTGGGACGCTTTTGTTTGGCTACTATGCGGCAAAGCATCTCTACAGGGGCAAAAGATTCGTCCGCCGTTGAATTGATGGGAAAGAGCTTGTGGACCATGCTAAAAATGGACACGAATGTGCAGCTCTGATGCATATTTGCGCCCTGGCGTATAAGGAAAGATGATGGTGTCAGATTCTGCAAGAAGGAGCGGGCCAAATGGCTTTATGGAGTGCCATCCAAGCGCGAAGCCTGGTTGCGCGCCCCCCTTTTTCTCAAGTTTCGGTGCATGGTAAAGTGTTTCATTTGGTATTTAGAAAGGTAAGGTGCTTAGACAGATTTAGTATTAGGCAAATTTTTGACACAAGAGGACATCGCCAAATAGAGCACATGTTACGTGTGTTTGCGTATTACTTGTTAGGTGTTTACTTAATTTGTTACGTGTGTTTAGTGCAATGTGCCGACAATGCGAAGGTTTGAATATTATCAGTGTAAAAACAGATTGAAAGGAAAAACTCATGATCTATAGTGCGCGTGACGGAACGAAATAAAGAGGAAAAGATAGTCCCCGTGTTACAGCGAAATTCAACAGCTTCGTCTCGTTTAATAAACGATGCCATTTTAGTTTTAAATGCATAAGCATTTCTATGCCTACCAAATGAGAAATTTGTCCGTCCGTCACATAAGACGAATGCAATGGCTCATAACCACGTAAGGCAGAGGCTACAAGCGCTCAGCGAAGTGAACCGAACAGCGCATGCATTCATTGAGGTTGTAGCGCCCACCGACGCTGCTAAGCGCGAACGCTAAGGTCAGCGTTCTCGGCCGGCGCCTTGGGGCCGGCTGCGACAGACGAGAAAAATAAAGTTGGGCGGCGCGTGCCAGCGGCGCATGCACGGCACGCGCTAGTCCGTTCTGAAAGCCTGCTAAGCTGGTCCTCTTGTTCTGGCGCTCCGCTGCGACCCCTCGGTTCTCGACAGTGGTGACTCCGGCCTAAGAGATGACCGACCCCAGCAACCTCCCGCCCTCAGGCAAGCTCCCGCCTGACGCTACCTCGCGCCCACGGGACGTCGCAGCTCTACAGCTCCGCCTGCCCACGTTCTGGCGCCACAACCCGCAGGTTTGGTTCGCCCAGGTCGAAGCCACCTTCGATCTGCACAACATCACCTCGGAGACTTCGCGGTTTCGCCACTTGCTTTGCAACCTGTCTCCTGAGGTGGCTCAGGAAGTGGCGGACGTTATCGCTGCACCTTTGAGTGATGCCCCATACCAGTAACTGAAGCAGAGCATTTTAGAACGTACCACGGCGTCTGAGAGCGCGCGCATCCAGCAGCTGCTTACCTCCGAGGACCTTGGAGATCGCCGCCCTTCCCAGCTGCTCAACAGCATGCGACAGCTCCTGGGCACAAGCAACGTCGACTCGAACAGTGCGCTGTTGAGGGAGCTCTTCCTGCAGCGCTTACCAAAGTCCACCCGCCTTGTCTTGGCCGCTACAGAGGACTTGACCCTCGACCGCCTCGCCCGGCTCGCTGATCGAATCCACGACGCGACTTCTCCTTCAGTCGCCGCCCTCTCTTCAACGCCACAGTCCTCAACCATGGCCCGCTTAGAGTCCCGGATCGACCAGCTCGCCGTTTCCATCGACGCCCTTCGGACGTCCTCCCATGACGAGCGCGGCTCCACCTCATGTCCCAGCCGCCGTCCTTCTTCCTCGACCAGTCGCCGCTCGCGCAGTCCTCGACGCTCGCCTATCTGCTGGTACCATCGCACTTTCCAGCACCGCGCCCGTCAGTGCAAGTCCCCATGCGAATGGTCGGGAAACGCACCGCGAGATCACTGACGGCGGCATGTGACCTCGCCTTACAACCCGGCCGCCTTTTCATAGTCATGGATCGCATTTCCGGCCTGCGGTTCCTTGTAGACACGGGTGCCGAGGTCAGTGTACTGCCGTCCTCCAAGCGTGACCGCGCTTCTAAGTCACCTGGACCTACACTCCGCGCGGCAAACTCTACTTCCATCGCCACGTATGGTCTGCGGTCCCTCACTCTCGACCTAGGCCTGCGGCGCACATTCCGGTGGGTCTTCATCGTAGCCGACGTCCATCAGCCTATCCTCGGTTCCGACTTCCTGACTCATTTCGACCTTGACGTCAGCATGCGCCGCCATCGCCTGATTGACAGCAAGACGCGCCTCTCGATCCCTGGCGTTCTGTCGGCTGTCGCTCCCACCGGCATCCGCACGCTGATCCCAACATGCCCGTATGCTCGTATCCTCGAAGACTTCCCTGAGGTGACAAGGCCCTGCAATTTAAATCAGCCTCCCAAGCACAGCGTCACCCACCACATTGTCACACGTGGTCCACCTGTCGCAGCCCGTCCGCGCCGCCTCTTCGGTGAGCGTCTGGACGTTGCTAAACGGGAATTCGAGCGCATGCTCCAGCTAGGTATTATTCGCCCGTCGTCCAGCAGTTGGGCCTCCCCGCTTCATCTGGTGCCCAAGAAAGAACCGGGTGACTGGCGTCCGTGCGGTGACTACCGGGCACTCAACGCTCACACGGTCCACGATAGCTACCCCCTTCCACACATCCAAGATTTTACAGGCCATTTGGAGGGATGCAAAATCTTTAGTAAGGTGGACCTTGTCAAGGCCTATCACCAAATCCCCGTTGAGCCGGCCGATATCCCGAAGACAGCCATTACTACACCCTTCGGCCTGTTTGAGTTTGTGCGCATGCCCTTTGGGTTACGCAACGCAGCTCAAACGTTCCAACGATTCATTGCTGAGGTAACGCGCGGCCTCCCGGCTGTATTTGCCTACATCGACGACATCCTCGTCGCGAGTCCCAATCCACAAGATCATGAGCGTCACCTCCGGGAACTCTTTCAACGCCTTCAACAATTTGGCCTGGTTGTCAACCCCCAGAAATGCGTATTTGGATCTTCCGAGCTCGAGTTTCTGGGCCACCACATCTCGGAGCTGGGAATTCGTCCGTTGCCCTCTCACGTCCAGGCCGTGAAAGACTTCCCAGCACCCACTACCCTACGCCAGCTGCGTGAGTTCCTCGGCCTAGTGAATTTCTCCCGACGTTTCATTCCGCACTGCGCTGAGCTTCTACACCCACTGACTAACCTTCTTCGCACGACCAAGGGCTCCTCATCTGCGATTTCCTGGTCTCCCGAAGCTGACGCTGCTTTCAGGGCTGCTAAACAAGCCGTTGCCGATGCGGTACTTCTCGTACACCCGAGAACTAACGTGCCAACCCGCATCATGGTGGATGCTTCCAGTGTGGCCATTGGCGCTGTTCTCCAGCAGAAAATCAACTCCGAGTGGCGCCCACTGGGTTTCTTCTCTCGGAAGCTCCAACCTGCCGAGACTCGCTACAGCGTTTTTGGCCGCGAGCTGCTCGCCATCTACTCCACCATCCAGCACTTTCGGCACTTCTTGGAGGGCCAGCCATTCTATATTCTAACTGATCATAAGCCTCTGGTGTATGTCTTCCGTACAAACTCTTCCAAGTACGTCGCACGTGAAGTTCGTCAACTGGCCTATATATCGGAGTTCACCACGGATATCCGGCACATCAAAGGCACCGACAACGAGGCAGCTGACGCACTTTCACGCATCACCTCCCTCGGCACTTCTACATCGACTGTGGATTGGGAGGGTCTAGCTCGTACGCAGATGGAAGACCCCGAGCTGCAAGCGCTGCGTGACCATCCCCGTTCCCTCCGTCTACAACTCGTTCCTCACCCGCTTGTGCCTGGCTCCCTCTGGTGCGACATGTCAGCGGCTACACCTCGCCCCTTCATTCCGACTGCCTTCCATCGTGCGGTGTTCCAATCACTTCATGACATCTGCCATCCCAGCGTCCGAGCCACGCAGCGCCTCGTTACACAGCGGTATGTCTGGCCAAGCATCAACACCGATGTTCGCCAGTGGGCCCGCTCATGCCTCGCATGCCAGACCGCCAAAGTGACCCGCCACACGAAGACTCCCACACAGTCGTTCTTGCCCCCTGGCTGCCGTTTTGACCACGTCCATCTTGATTTGGTGGGACCACTTCCTCACTCTCACGGCTGTCGCTACATTCTGACAATGATCGACCGCTTCACCCGTTGGCCCGAAGCCGTGCCCATTCCAGACATCACTGCAGAAACGGTCGCCAAAGCCTTCGTTTCAGCATGGGTTTCCCGCTTCGGCTGCCCCAGCATCGTGACAACTGATCGCGGCCGGCAATTTGACTGCACACTTTTCACTTCACTCAACCGCCTGCTTGGCACTAAGCACTGCCGTACCACTGCATATCATCCCTGTGCCAACGGCATGGTTGAGCGGCTCCATCGCCAGCTCAAGGCTGCACTCACAGCGCGCCTGGATCGAGAGCACTGGGTCGACCACCTTCCTATGGTGCTTCTCGGCCTACGTGCCGTCCTTCGTCGCGACCTTGGCTGTTCAGCGGCCGAACTCGTCTACGGTGCACCCCTGCGGCTTCCTAGAGACTTGTTCGTTTCTTCGGCCCCCTCGCCCCAGCCGCTACAGTACCTCCAACGCCTACAGGACTGCATTCAGCACCTACGCCCCGTACCACCTCGGTCATCGGACCTCAGCATCTTTGTCCACCCGGACCTTGAGTCCTCGTCCCACGTCTTCCTCCGACGAGACGCTATCAAGGCTCCTCTTACACCCTCCTACGACGGACCATACCGTGTCCTCCACAAGACCCAGAAGTCCGCCACCATTCTATTGAATGGCCGCGAAGAAGTCGTTTCGCTGGACCGCCTCAAACCAGCCTACGTCGAAACGCCTCCCAAGGAGCTCCCCGCGGATGTCGCTGGCGCACCCGTCGATATGCTCGACACCAAGACAGCCCCATCTCTGCCTCGTCGACGAGTCCATTTCGCCGTTCCGTCTAGGCGGGGGGCCTTGTAGCGCCCACCGACGCTGCTAAGCGCGAACGCTAAGGTCAGCGTTCTCGGCCGGCGCCTTGGGGCCGGCTGCGACAGACGAGAAAAATAAAGTTGGGCGGCGCGTGCCAGCGGCGCAAGCACGGCACGCGCTAGTCCGTTCTGAAAGCCTGCTAAGCTGGTCCTCTTGTTCTGGCGCTCCGCTGCGACCCCTCGGTTCTCGACAAGGTCACCCATACAATACACAGAACAGCACATGTTTCAATAAAGAACAAGTTAAAAACAAGCATCCGAACCATGAATAAAACATTGCATGCCCCCCTCAGCAATTGTAGTGGCAGTTTTGCAAGAGCTTCGCTGGACATCCAGGTTGATAAGGACCGATAATAGTTGACAACGGTCGGATCATGTTCGATAAGGTTGATAACGACCGATGAGGGTTGATAAGGGTTTATGCTGGTCGAATCAAGTTTCATGACATTTATAATGACACCGGGCTGCGTGGCGATTGGCAAGTGGCACAATGCTTCCGCATACTTACACAACTCCCAGGGAAGTTTCCGCGTGGTTTCTTTTTTCAGTTCGGACGTATAACTAAAATAATGCGTGCCTGTTAAGTGTACGCTAATCTCGCACGTTATACGCCAAGGTAAGGTTGTGAAGGTTTGAGAAAGTGAAGCCGGAACCGCTGAACTACACCGGGTCAATTGTTGTAGGGCCTGCTGTGAGCCACACGATTGCTTAGCTGCGCAAATAGGTAATCGCTTGACAATACTTCTCGGAGCCCCGCCTTGTCGGGAATATTTACTCTCGTAAGGTGACTCTTACAATGTCCTCGTAGCGCAACAAAACACTGGTCTGACTGTCGTTCGGACATGACTAACCTGATTCCGGGCTTTTAAATGCTGTCGCACCAAATCGCTTGGAAATATGAAGAAAACATACAATGGGTTTGTTTCTCCACAAACTAGGTCGTACTGTGGGGAAACAAGCTTCTAGTTTATGGCAGCGGTATTTCCCGTACACAACTTTTTTTTTTATTATTATTGTGAACGCAATTATATGTACACGCCAGGCGCATTTACGCCGACGTCATCCGCGTCACCTTCGCTGTCGCCGCGATGTTCCGTGTGAAGTCCGAGTGCGATAACATCGCGGCCGGATGCCGTATGTTGCCGGTGCGAATGGAAGCGTGCCAGATTTATCTGAGAAGCCTGGTGGCTTAACCTCGAAGGTTATGAAAAAAAGGGCACAACAATGCCTCATGCAAGCACATCTCGCTGTGTATTGTGTGTATTACATGGACAAACAGTTGCACGCAGGGTAACGTTTAACATCAACTCACCACTCTCGCATTGCACTAAATGCTGAAGAAAATAAACATTCACTGTTAACACCACCGCGTACTATCCTCAGTCAAAGCAAACAGCAGAGAAGGCTTCGCTTACTCTGCTTCCCACACTGAGTCGGATCCATATAATTTTATTGCGATTGCAAATATATGGACACTCCAGGCACATTTCCGCCGTCATCGTCGACGTGATGTTTCGTATGAAGTCCAAGAGCGATAACATCGTGGCCGCGCGTCGTATGGTGTGGGTAAAGTGAAAGGGTGAGAGGGTGAGCAGAGAATGGTTGCTCAATCTCGCGTGAGCAAGGGAGGAAGGCGGGCAAAAAATGACAGCAGATCCACGAGGTCAATGATGATGAGTGGGCGAAGCTCCGGAGGGAATCATCGGATCTCCCGCTTAAGGGGACGCTAGCACAAACGCGTTAGAAACGTGCAGTACTCTCTAGTAAGGGGGAGCGGCCACAGCGTCTTACGCAGCCATTTACACATGCCGGAACGTGCACCGCGTTTGCCGACGCCATCACATGACTGCTGAGAGAGTATACTCCCCCCCCCCCCCCCCCCCCCGTATTCATAAACGCTCCCCGACTTGAACTTGAGTTGCCACCGCTTTGGGCAGCGCGTTCGAAACGCGTTGAAGGTAAGGTGGAGAGGCCACAGCGTCTTACACCAGCTTCTTACACGGGCCGTAACGCGCCAGCACAAACGCGTTAGAAACGCGCTAGAAACGCAGCCTTTCGTTAATGTTGGGTATTTATAGCCATCGTGGTGCGTTTGTCCATGTCCGCTTCGTGGCGTAGTGGGCTAACGCCGCGCGCTCGGAAGCGAGGGGTCCCTGGTTCGATTCCGCGCTACGGACACAACTTCGAATTTTTTTTTCTCATTTTTCTCAGACTGGTTACACACTACTACTACTACTACTACGGGGACGGAACGGGTGCCGCTATAAGGAGCTTCGCCCCTAAAAGCGCTCCGCCTTCCATCGCGCACAAGGCCGCAGGGAAAGTGGGGGACGCTTTACTCCCGTGGCGGCTACGTATGACGCGGCTGAGCACGGCCACGCGGCCCCGATCGAGAAAGCGATCTGCGCTGGGTACAAAGTCTAGGCGGGCCGATGGCTGGGACCCTATAACGTAAAACTATTCCTATCTGTCTTCCTTCCAATCTCCTGATGTCCAATTTACGTAACCGCCAACGCAGGCATCGGGCGGTGACTCGCAGCGTTGTTTGAGAAGGCTATTGAAACGCTCTCCTATTTTATAGGAGGTCACTGTTGTTTGCTTTCAGAAGCAATTGCATTGCCTAACTTGACATATATTTCTTGCCTGATTAGCTAACCAAGGGCGAGGAGCACGCAGAAGTGGAGGTAGTAAGGTGGGGCCGGGCTAGCGCAGTGAAAGTAGATAACCTGATGAGGAGGGTGTTGCCGGCGTCTGCGTTTGCCCTGCTTCTTCGTACTTAGCTTTCGGTGTCTGCTAGAAAATCACGCAGGCGTGCAATGGAAACGTACCAATGCAGCTAAAACGAATCTTCAGTGAAGAAAATTTGACATAGCGATGTCGTTTACGTACCGAAAGGGCTCGACAACCATATAATGTCACGCAAAATTTTTAATATAGGCAAAACATCCATTCTCTACGGCAGCTCCGACTAGCCAGTGCCAGAGCGATCGGCGGGTACCCACCTTCTATTCATGTTGGAACGGGGCAGTGTCCGGCTATTTAAAAAAATTAAGTTTTGATCGGCGTAATAATGCATCTTTAGTGCGTACACGCCACTTTGACGCAGTGATTTTTCACGGTTTTTGGACGTGAGGTGATAGACAGGCGAAGTGGGCGCAGCCCGAAAGACCTTTGACTAATTGCGGATGGCTGATGGTAAAAAGGTATTGAATCGAAAAATGATATTTTTCTGTTGTTCGTTCTCACATGCATAATTAGTGTGCACACGTCATATAAGAGTGAGCAGCTCTCGCGGTTTTAACAGCGGAGCTGTTTAAGCCGAGCGTTACTCCGTAACCGGCGAACAGAAATTGTGGGCCGATCCTGGCGGTAGTGCAGAAAGGGTCCAAGCGCAATGACACATACCTCTGTGAACTGGCGAAGCTGAGCCTGGTTAAGTCTAGCTATGAATGGTTGGGACTACTTAAGCTTAGTCTGTCATCGATAGACAATCGATAGTCAACCAGTAGCTAATCGATAATCGATAAATGATCAATAAATTCCGGAAAATGCTGGGGATGGCTTGGTAGTGCTTAGCCTAGCCCAAAAGCCAGGTCAAGCTAGGTGCCCATCAGCTCCGCTTTCTCTGTAGCATTGCGCCTCCCGTGCAAGCTACGGTAATATTTTTCCTTTACGTTGCGTGAAAGACAAGTAAAGTTGTGCAATCATGGAGGCCTGATTGCAAAAATAGAATAGAAGCAGTTTGGAATAGCTTTTCGTTAAAGCAACCCTGATGCCTCCGTGTGCGATGTATTCTCGGCGCAATTAGTTCGCGTTGAAGCTAGAAGTAGCACGATGGACAATTCGCTCTCTGTTGCTGCCGCTCTCCCCCACGCCATCGTTTTGACAGCGAGTGTCCGCGCTTATCGAGAGAGATGTGTTCGTGTGTGATTGTGCGCGCGTGACAACGTGCAGGTTAATTTAGTTAGTAAGCGAATGTTTACAGCAGTTTATGCAGCTGATAAAAGGACTAACCTTAGTTTGCACAGCTGTCTAATAAATTTCTGTCGCAATCAGTGATTCGCCTGTCGGGCGAAATTGACCTTATTGTTGATAATATTGTAGTAAATATTATTATTACTTATTACGCTCAAGCCAGGCGCAATACACATACAAGTTTCGAATACAGGCGCCGTTCTGTCTTATTGCGACTGAGTGCCGATATCTTTTTTCGAGCAAATGGGGCACAGCGTGTCGTTTACAAAAAGCAGCTTGGTGTCTGCCACTGCGTATACGGTGGCATAGACATGTTGTAAATCCGGTTTTCTATTGGATGGCGCATATCAGCACGCCGAAAGAGAATTTCGGGTGGTGGGTCAATTCCTTGTTGGAAAAATGGATATATTCTCTCGCGCAAGCCGTAGCTTTAAAAGTGAATCCAAAGTACAAGTGCCCAAAAATGGTGGTATTAGGTAGTGTGCGCTCTTTCCCGTCTCTTGTTGTTTTCTTCCTGTTTGTTTTGGGCAGCGTCTCATTACATTAAAATAACGTCACTGTCTCGTTCGACGGAAACACCTAAACATTCTTGCAGTAGGTAGAGTCATCTGCGTTCGGCGTTCATAGAAGTAGTCCCCGTCCGAGGTGATCAAAAAGCACAGTGCTACTTCATCTTTCTTTTTCTTTTATTAAACGTGCGACATTTAACGGTAGTGCGCGCAGGCGAGTATTACAAGCTTTGGCGCTGTAGTTGTTTTTTGTTGAAAGTTGCACACGTGGCTCCACCCTCGTGCGGCCGACACATGGACTGTCAGGGTATGGTCATTTATCGGACAATGCCAGGGCTTCTACTTTGATTTCTCGCCAAAGAACCATCCCACCCCCCTAGTCGGTCAAATACCAGTTACAACCTTACCACAAACAATACAAATTGGCTTTGTGCTTTTGAAAGCGGATAGTGATAGTCTATCAACTCACTGTCTTTAGATCTTAGCAATTGGTTTCTTTCTAGCCCATGCTGCACTAGAAAAAAGTCGGCAGAAATTTTTTTTCTGGTTACAATAAGCATTCTCAATATGAAGTTGTTAAAATTTTCGACAATATTCGTCTTTTCCCGCAATGCGACGTGTGTGGCGGCGCTGTGTAGAGCTTCGGGAAAAAAAACGGTCAAATACGATATTCAGCAGCTGATTGATGCACTCTCGTTAAAAGCTAAAAGCTTTTTGAGTGGCATGACACCATTTACACATCCTTACGTTGTCATTTTCTAGGCACATGAAGAATTTGTGCTCTCCAAATCAATTTTCAATGGTGTAAGTGCTGCATTGATTTGCTTCTTTTATTTAATCTACTAAGCTAGAAAATGCCGCTAGTCAGGCATAATAGAGCACAGAGAAAAGACACAACTGCACGCGGCATGGTCTTATCCTTACAATAAATGCTCTAACGAGACAGATCATGAATCCAACTACAAAATGATATATCGCACCAAAGGAATGAGGGAAAACCACTAGGACACACTAAGTTCGACAATCGTATTGTTAACAGGTGATTCAAGGATGACGCAAGGCGACAACTGTTGCATATGACGGCGTGCATACGACTAGACCATAAATAGAATAACATGACTTTAGTGAACTAAGAACCAATATGCAGGCCATGCGGTAAAACTTTATTATAGGAACACATTTTCAGCATTGTTCGTACAACTCAACGCTTGAAGCCTGTGTATATTTGTGGCGGTACGTATATGCTTTATTGCTGCTTGGCCCACTTTGGTTATTAGCCTGCATAACACCGTGACTAAATTTCGCCTCATCGCACGCACATTTAAGCCTCCTTGAAAACAGAACTAGGACGATTCAGTCACTGGAACAGTCTTTCATTTATTTATCACACAGTCCCATATTCGCTCGAGGAGGATTATAGCGGGGAGGATGCATACACGCATTAAAATTTTTTCAAGGTAACATTATAAGAAGTGATATCCAAACCTAACAAGATCTAAAACAGAGAAACAAAGCACCTGGGGCCGAATTAAGAAAGCTTTTCGATCGTAAGTGCTGCACCACGATTGGCTGACACCTGCTTCTGCGAACAGTTTTAGCGTGAGAACGTTCTTGTGAATTCGGCCCCAGTATGTAGCATACAGTAGTTACAATGAGCCTAAAAGAAACAGATATTGAAATTAAAGGCGTGTAAAATTGTTATACATTACCAGGAATTTGGTACATCGCCGAACAGCGCTTCTAGCGGCCGCCTCTGAAAACATACGCGTTTTCTATGGGAGAGCGTCGTTTTTTCCAAATAACTGATCATAGAAGCCATCTTTTAAAATATTCCCGTGGAAATAGGCTCTAGGCGCTTAGCCCGAAATCTCATGCAAGTGGTACCATTACTTTAGGCAGAAAACCCGTTCCAAATTGCGGGCGAAGTTTCAAGTATGGGAGTCTATTGAAAAGCCAAAATTGTGGAGGCTTTTTGGCCAGTAAAAAGCAATTTGCGATGAACCTATTGCATCGATTGAGGTATTCCTGGGGATTTATCAACTTCAATGAATCAGCTTTCAGCTAGTTGCAGCAGCAGCTCTTGAAATGGCAAAGAAGTCGTTCCAAAATCGCAGTTTTCATAACAAGGTCGCGGAAGTTAGTGTGGTTCATACATAAACCTAGTTTTCGCCAACAGCAGCGCTTCGAAGCGTTAGCCGATAAAGGGACTTTAGCAGCCGAGCGTGTTGAGCGACAACAGATCAAGATCACTGATACCCCGACCGTGAGTTCGCAGGTTCGAAGCCAGCTGCGCCGCGCTTCTTCTTATCACTTTGTCGCTGCTTAGTTTGGCGGTTTTCCGCCAGATGGCATATTCCGAAATGCAAGTCGTTTGGTTTCGGTTCTTGTTTGGTTTATTTCCACTGTACCAACGTCTTCCTAAAAAATAGCTGGCTGGTTTCGAGAACATGCGAACGTGCTTCCAAACATCTTTTGCACTTTAGGTATATTGTATTTTGGAGAATAAACCCAGGTAACGTGTTTTGAAAGTTCATTTCTTTCTTAAAGCGAATATTTATGAAGACATTAATAAGAAATATTTTGCCTTTTCAGCTATGTCTTGGGAAAGGCGTGTTTGTGCGACTCTTGTGCGGCTTGAAACGTACCACAAAAATAAATAGCGTCCAGTGTTTGCAATTAAAAGACACAGAAGTAAAAAAGTTGGCTGCAGCCCCAGACGTAGCATTTTTACAAAGGAATACAGTTGAAGCTATTTGAATGAGTATATTTGCATTATATCAAAGCAGAATTTTTGCGCATACCTGATCTTCGGTGCAAATGAAGGCTGTCCGAATTATTGCACAAGCTTGTTTGCTTCGTACAAACCAGTACCTCGAAACAAACATTCTACCGTCAATATGCAGCGCACGTGTCTTATCATTTGAACCATTCCAATATACTTTCACCAGATTCCAGAAATACTAAAGGTCTTCATATCCTTTTACCCTTTTACCACAACTTACGCAGATGAGTATTGGAAATTATGGGAAAAGACTTTGGGACGTGTTAATGCAGCCTGTCGTGTAAAAATAGAGAATGATTTCAATCACAGACCACACCCTTTTTGAGTTATGCCCACAAAGTTGTGCAAGAAGACACTGTTTTCGGCTACAATTACCGAAGTTGCCATATAGCATTCTGCTGTTGTGTTCTTGACTAACTCTATTGCTGAATCAGGTCACAGCACCATGATATAATTACTGATGCAATTCGTTAGTAATTCTGTGAGAATATTCTCCTACCCTAAATTTAACATGTTTGAACAATTGAAGAAACATGAGAAAGGACCGTGAGAGTTTGCAGAAATGTTCATTTATTAGAATCGTTTATGACCCATATCGGTACGGCCGTTTTGTCATGATCACGCTAGCGTGCACTGAGCATGCTGGCGTGAACATTTTGTCTACTGCCTATAAATAAAATACAAAAGTGTCGTTCCTTGTGCGTGAGTAGCACAATGGCAGCTGAACCTTTCATATGGTCCCACTAAGCCAAACCTTCCCTTTTCTGCCATGGTGCCAGAGGACATGTCAATTTCAAACTTGATTTTTGCCCTTTCAGTTTCCTAGAAAGCGTAGGGAGGTACACAAGACGAACAGGCGAAGTTTTGAAGTAGTCCTGAGATTTGAGTAAAATTTCATAGGCAATGTTATTATTCTTTATTTGTTTACAAATTTATGACACCTCGTTGGTGATAATAATGACGTACTACATAGTAGTCTAGTTCTTATACTTAATAAATCATGTCTGAGATGGCTGTCCTGAAAATTAACCAAGTGTAAGCATTTCATGACGTTGGCTGGAAGGCCATTCATTAAAAAAAGTTGTGCGCAGAATAAAGAAAATACAGGTGTTGAATGGCACAGTCACCGTCAAACGTTTACGCGGCCGAGATTCTGCAAATAAGTTCATTTTCAACGCAGCTACGCCCACAGCCAGTAAAAGCATGCAACACTTTTCTTTACTCTAGACCAGCATACGCTGCAAATCCGAATACCACGATGCGTGCCTCAGGTGTAGAAATATATTTTTTTCAGCTTCAGGCGTGCGAAAGCTTTGGACGCTTACTATACGTTCTGAAGGCCAGACTGCTTTTTAGCTTATACGTGATGACAAGCGCCGAGCTCTTGATGATGGAATATTGGAGCGTAGAATCGTAGAACTTGTGCAAGGTCAGGTGACTTCACGACGCAAACCTAGCGATAGAAGCTCAGCATGTTTTTTGTTTATTAACACATATGATAAAAGAATAGTCAGAGTAAATTAATGTTACTGTCTGTTTCTGGACAGACTCGAGTGTAATGCATACGTTCTATATCTCTGAAGGTTCCATGCTAATTCCATACAGGGCATTCATATTCGAATTTTTGGTCTGTCTTACGCCTACCGAATCTTTAGCAATGACAAGAGGTAGGCAGATTGCTTCTTGGGATGTAGCCGAGGCCATGATAGATGTGATTAGTTATGCGGTATATGCGAGTAGGCTGACTGGGATTATTACATGAAGTACGCCAACGTACCTAGGTTAAGTCACGGTGGAAAAGAGAGCCCTTTATTGTATATATTGTGACGTCTCGGTTGGAACGACGTTTATTAGGCCCGGGAGCTCGTCAGCGAACCAGCGCAGCACACAGGCGATGATGATGAACACATATACAGGCGAAGAGGAGGATAGGTAAAAGCGCGAGGATGATGATGATAACATACAGATGAGGAAGATGTGCGTAATAAACGCCCACACTAATTTCCCCCCCCCCCCGACGTGAAAGCGGCCATCCTGGCCGGCCGTCAAGGTGTCGAGGCACGCCGCGTGAAGGGCTTCATGCGGGAGACGTGGACAACCTCGGTATTGCGGCAACGGCGGTCTGTGGGGGCGTCAAGAGGAGTAACGCGATAGTTGACAGGCGAAGTCTGTCCAAGGACTATGTACGGCCCGATAAACCGTGGCTGGAATTTTTCGCATAAACCAGGGGTGCGAACAGGAGTCAGGAGCAGGACCTCGTCACCAGGTCGAAAAGATACAACGCGATGGCATTCATCGTATAAATTTTTCCGGTCTTGTTGTCTGGCCTCTGTGTTCAGGCGAGCAAGCTGGCGACAGTGGTCGAGTCGGGAAATGTACTCTTCGCACGATGATAGAGATGTATTAGCCTAGGAGTTGAAGAATGAAACGTCCAGAAAGAAAGTAGGGGAGCGTCCATAAACGAGGTAAAATGGCGAGTAGCCAGTTGTGCGCTGCACGGCCGTGTTATACGCGAAAGTGACGAATGGTAAAAGAACATCCCAGTTTTTGTGGTCTGGTTGAATATAAGCGGCGATCATGTCGGCAAGGCTGCGACGAAACCGCTGGGTCAGACCGTTAGTGTGGGGGTGATAGCTAGAAGCTGTCTTGTGGGCTGTGCCGGAGGCTCGAAGAACTTCGTTTAGCAGTTGGGAAAGGAACGCCTTTCCACGGTCACTGAGCAGTACACGAGGAGAACCATGGCGTAGAATAATGGCTTCAAGAACGAAGTGAGCAACTTCCGAAGCAGAGCCAGTAAGCACAGAAGCTGTCTCAGCGTAGCGCGTCAGATGGTCGACGGCAGTCACTATCCATCGATTGCCAGCAGTAGTGACCGGAAGGGGCCCGTAAAGGTCGATCCCAACAACCTCGAACGGGGCTGCAGGGCACGGAAGCGGCTGTAATTGGCCGACAGGAGCAGATGTTGGGAGCTTGCGACGCTGGCAGGGAGAGCAGGAACCGACGTATCTGGCGACGCTAGCAGAAAGGCCAGGCCAATAGAAACGACTTCGAATGCGGTCATAGGTTTTATGGAACCCAAGGTGGCCAGCTGTCAAATCATCGTGAAAGGCGTTGAGGACACGAAGTCGGAGAGAGCGTGGTAGAACTGGCACCCAGCGTTGCCCGTCAGGATGGTAAATACGGCGATACAGCACGCCATCGTCCAGCTTAAAGTGCGCGAGCTGGCGACGGAGGCGCGCGTTAGGTGGACGAGAAGCCCCAGAGAGGTGATCAATGAAGCGTTGACAGTACGGGTCAACCAGCTGACGAGAGGCGAGTGGCTGATCATCGTCGAAAGGCAGTTGGTACATAGAGGCCAGGGAGGAAACCGTAGCAGTGTCGGTCGAACTGGTGACGTGCAAAGCGATTGCAGAGGCGTCGAGCGGGGCCGCAGGAAGCGGGCAGGGAGAAAGAGCGTCGGCGTCTTGGTGTTTCTTCCCGGACTTGTATATGATTTCGAAATCATACTCTTGCAGGCGTAAAATCCAGCGACCCAGGCGTCCAGACAAGTTCTTGAGCGTGGAAAGCCAGCATAAAGCGTGGTGGTCCGTAACGATGGTGAAATGGCGGCCGTGGAGATAAGGGCGAAACTTCTGTATCGACCAAACAATAGCCAGGCACTCTTGCTCAGTGATCGTATAGTTCTTTTCGGAAGCGCTGAGTACACGGCTGGCGTATGCAATGACTCTCTCTCGCGAAGAGTTGTCGCGTTGCAGAAGAACAGCACCTATACCGCGGCCGCTAGCGTCTGTGTGTAGGAGAGTCGGTGCGGCCTCATCAAAATGGCAAAGCACAGGTGCAGAGGTGAGGGCGTCCTTCAAGCGCGCAAACGCCAATTCGCATTCCTGGGACCACAGAAAGGGTACACCGGAAGCTAGTAGCTTGTGTAATGGAGCTGCGATGGAGGCAAAGTTCTGGATAAAGCGACGGAAATAAGAGGCGAGGCCAAGGAAACTGTGCAAGTCTTTGGATCTGTCAGGACGAGGAAAGCGAAGAACTGCAGCAGTCTTATCAGGGTCTGGCTGAATGCCATCCCTGCTCACGACATGACCCAGGATCTTAATGGCTTTGCTGGCGAAACGGCATTTCTTGGTGTTCAGCTGAAGACCAGCGCGGGCGAGGCACGTCAAAACTTCATCCAAGCGTTGTAGGTGCTGATTAAATGTGGATGAAAAAATGACAATGTCGTCCAGATAACACAGGCAGGTCTTCCACTTCAGGCCACGCAACACGGTGTCAATCATGCGCTCAAAAGTCGCAGGCGCGTTGCAGAGCCCGAAAGGCATTACGTTGAACTCGTACAGTCCATCGGGGGTTGCGAACGCCGTTTTTTCTTTATCGTCTTCGTGCATGGGGATTTGCCAATAGCCGGAACGCAGATCCAGGCTGGAAAAGTATTCCGCACCTTGGAGGGAATCAAGGGCGTCATCAATGCGCGGCATAGGGTAGACGTCTTTTCGAGTTATCTTGTTGAGCGCCCGGTAATCGACGCAAAAGCGCACGGAGCCATCTTTTTTGCGGACCAAGACAACAGGAGACGACCAAGAACTAGCCGAGGGGCGAATTACCTTGCGTTCCAGCATGTCTGCGACGTTGTCTTCGATGATCTTCCGCTCGGCTAGAGACACACGGTATGGGCGGCGCCGTACGATAGATGTTTTGTCTGTCAGAATGCGGTGCTCTGCAACGGTTGTTTGGCCCAACGTTGACGAATACACGTCGAAAGAATTGGCGTGCTTTTTCAACAAAGCCAGCAGCTGTTGCGTCTGCGTGGGTTTCAAGTCAGTGCTGATGACTGCTGTAAGGGCGGCGGCCGAAGAAGAATCACCAGAAGATGGGTCCCCAGAAGAGACTGGTGTAAGTGGCAAGACGCAGACAGGCTCCAGATCGGCGACGGATGCAACGGTTGTGCCTTGCGGAAGGAGGATTTTTTCTGGAGTTGCGTTCGTGGCAGTGACCAGTGCAGATCCATTGTGGAATCGAACAACTCCTGATGTAAATGTTATGCCTTTAGTAAGGCAACGTGAAGAAGGGAACACCAAGACGTCACCATGGTCAATGTCGTCGGATAGGAGAGTAACTAGTTGGATTTGTCCTGGGAGTAATTCCGTATCTTCCGCAGCGGTCAGGTGAAGTGGCGTGTGGGTTTCTTCGCCAAGCAAGTGTGCGGTGTCGGTAAGGTGTATCACACGCTGCCCACAACAAATAGCAGCAGAGGCAGAAGATAGAAAATCCCATCCCAAAATCAGCTGGTGAGAGCACGGGTATAGCACAGCAAACTGTATGTGATGGAGAATGTCATCGATAAGTACACGCGCAGTACAGTAGGCAGCAGGTCGAATAGTGTTCCCTTCGGCTGCAACCAGCGTGGGACCATCGTAAGGCGTCATAACTTTCTTCAGACGGGAACACAAATGAACATTCATAACCGACAAAGCCGCACCAGTATCCACTAAAGCATCCACGGGCACCCCTTCAACGTACACACGAATCATATTGGATGGGCGCGCTGGAGGAATTTCAGTCTTGTGTGTGTATGCAGTTTTTCCTCCGGAAACTGCATCGCTTAGTTTTCCGCGCGAACTGTAGAGGTAAGGGAGGCAGGCCTAAGTGGTGACGATGAGCGGCGGTAGGGTGATGGAGAACGGCGTCTGGCCGAACGGTAAGCGCCTCGTGCATCAGGTGATGCAGGCGGAGATGGAGAGTGCTGCGAAGGTGAAGAGTAACGCCGCCCTTGGTAAGAGGCCCCACTGTAAAAATCGCGCTCACACATATCGTAGCCCCGACGCTCGTCTTGCTGGCGCTTGCGGCAAAAGCGTGATATGTGGCCGCGATAGCCACAATAATAGCACGTAGGACGAGACGGACGCCAAGGGGGGTAGTAGGGGGTGTTCGGTGTACCGTGTGACAGGGAGGTCAGATGGGCCGATGAAGGCTCTGGCGGTGATGACGGGAAGTGAACCGTGGGCGCAGTAGCAACCGACGCGTAAGTTGGTAGCGGCAACGGAGAAGTGACGTGGCCGACAGGCTTGGCAGCAACTTGCGCGTATGTCGGTCGTGCGGTAGTTGGTAAGGCGTGAGGGACAGGAGCTTGTGCTGGCACAGCGCAGGTCAAGGACGCCAGTTCTTCCCTGATAACGTCACGCAATGACGCACCAGAAGGTTGGCTGGGATACGTCGAAGGTGAGGTTAACCCCATCGATTGTAACTCTTCGCGTATGAGCCTGCGTATCAGTGTACGGAGGTCATGGTCCCCCGTAGAATGGGCATCGTCAATGTCGGGCTGTAGGCGGACAGACTCGAGCTCATCGAGGCGCTGACAAGTGATTACGACGTCAGCGACGGTAGACGGATTCTTAGTGGCGAGTGCATTGAAGGCAAGAGTTCCAATGCCTTTGAGAATGTGGCGTACCCTGTCCGACTCCGACATTGAAGAATTCACACGTCGGCAGAGTGCAAGGACGTCCTCGATGTAGGAGGTGTACGACTCGCCCAGGTGTTGTTTGCGAGCATCGAGGCTTTTCTTGGCTAGAGTGGACCGAACAGCCGGTGTGCCGAACACTTCACGAAGCTGGTGCTTGAAGAGAGTCCAGTCGGTCAATTCGGGCTCGTGGTTAAAGAACCACGTCTTTGCCACGCCAGACAGATAGAAGGAGACATGGCGTAGTTTATTAACATCATCCCAGTGATTGGCGGAACTTACTCGCTCATAATCGTCCAGCCAGTCTTCGACATCCTCTCCGCGAAGACCAGCGAAGAGATGGGGGTCACGCTGGGCGCTGTTGATGATAAAGGAAGGAGGCACTTGCGATGTCGGAATGGAGGCAATAGGGGCGCCAGGCTGCACGTCCTGCGGCATGCTAGCTGACGGTGGGCGCAAGCGGCGACCTGAACGAAGCTCCAGGAGGCAGACCGGACGGCCAGAGGACGTAGGACCGAAGAGCACACTCCACCACTTGTGACGTCTCGGTTGGAACGACGTTTATTAGGCCCGGGAGCTCGTCAGCGAACCAGCGCAGCACACAGGCGATGATGATGAACACATATACAGGCGAAGAGGAGGATAGGTAAAAGCGCGAGGATGATGATGATAACATACAGATGAGGAAGATGTGCGTAATAAACGCCCACAATATGTTGAAGTCATGTGAGAGTGTCTCTGCTAAAAAGTTATAAGTTTAATAATATCAGGACTGAATAGCCTTCTGTTAAGCTGTTGGTAAAGATACTGTGTACGAAGTTCTATCGTGGTTTAAACTGCAACGTTATCAGCGCTTCCAAAAGAAAGAGACTACAAGTCCATCTTTCTCGGCGTTCATTTCACCTAGGTACCACCGCCTGACTCGTGACCTTTATATTTTGAAATCTGCCCCGGTGAAGTAAGTTACGTTGCGGAAAAAACTTAATGCCCTTTCTAAAGAATGAACCATCACAGCTTCCCGACAAAATGCGGTACGATGGCGCAAGTCGTCTTGTGTGATCACGATAAGAACGACAGTCCGTCGTTAAAAATGAGTTGTCACTCCCCGGTTTTCTTTTTTTGTCAAGGACGCGACTAACCCGTAGAAGGGTAATCCTGAATTGGCATGATGCTAGCGACTTTTTTGATTCCGGACGAGCGCGTTCTTTGTGTGTAATTCAGGCGCCTGGCATCGAAAGGCTTACACCTTTAAACAACGAAAGGCTTTCAGTAACTTCGGTAGCTCCACAGAAAGCGCGGACAATCAGTCCAATTTCAGCAAAAGCGCTCTGAACCAAGACACATATTTGCGATAAAGGCTCTCCTATATTACCCATAGCGAGAAATGTATCCACAAATTACACCTCATTATCCCGATGTGTTTATGAGCCGCACTCTGCTGACTGTATTCCGTAGTATGACAAAAAATATACTTTGTGCAGTGTCAGTAGCCTAAACGTAAAACAGGAAAATGAAGTCATCACAAAGACTGTCACATATCATAAATTGCAAGAAAAAAATATGAAACTGTACTTCATAATACTCGCAATGCAAACTTCGATGCATGTGATTCATTTCAATTTCCTATCTGTTCCAACCCGCCGTGGTTGCTGAGTGGCTATGGTGTTGGGTTGCTGAGCACGAGTTCGCGGGATCGAATCCCGGCCACGGCGGCCGCATTTCGATGGGGGCGAAATGCGAAAACACCCGTGTACTTAGATTTAGGTGCACGGTAACGAACCCCAGATGGTCCAAATTATTCCGGCGTGCCTCCTATCTACGGCGTGCCTCCTAATCAGATCGTGGTTTTCGCACGTAAAAGTCAATAATTTAATTTAATTTTTAAAACCTAGATGTTGCTAATCATAGTGGTTAAGGGGAAATAAACATGCACTCTTAGCGCGCGCAGAAACTACGACGGTTTCTAGTGAGGGGAGCTTCGCGCCGTGACGCAGCAGACCCCTTCAAGCATTGACAGTGCCGCATGCTGCCGGCCTAAGTATAGGGCGGTGGGGGCAACTCGGATGTGGCGGGGGCTGCCGTTGCTACGCGAGGATAATTGGATGTGACGGACGTTTGCGCCGAAGATTAAAAAGATTGTTGATAATAAAGCGATAGCTGTGCACTATGACGTAGCCAAACATGGCGGGTTTTAACGGTGGATCATGAACGCTATCACAGAGAAGGTTTACTGCAAAGAGTTATATGGCAGGTAGAGGCGCGGTGGGGTTTAAAGAGATAGCTCTGTGGCGGCCGTGCGCAAAAAAAATTGTACCTTAAGTATCCTTACCTGATTTGAATGCAAAAGCATTATGACTTCTCTTTGTCATTACCAATAAAGACTTCTTAAGTATTGCAACCTGTTTGCGATCCTTTCTTCGCTTTATTTTCTCTGCGTTCATTAATCACCAGACCACAACCATTCAGAACTCATCGCCAAGTAGCTACGAGTATATTGTGATCCACTTTAATCCGTCTTAACCAAATTTATTCCATTCTAATGTAGTTTACTTCGCCTTAATTCACTTTATTCCACCTTAAGTCACCCTACTCTAACTTGTAACTTTAATTAACCTCACTCTAATTCACCTTATTTCACAATAACTACACATAATAAATACTAATTAACATTGTCATACCATTTACTATCTTCTCTATTACTACTGATTTCATTCAAGACGCTGATGACGTCACATTGACTTTTGATACCACTCGTTGTGGACGACGCCGGCTTTTCTGCCTCATGGCTCATGTAATGCTTTCGCATTAATGACTACTGTAGACGACAATGGTCCGTCTGCACGGCACAGAGTAAACAGCTTTCCCACTTTCGTTGCGATTTGCGCAGCCCCGGTGCGCGGCGTCCAGTCATGCTCAGATTTGCTGCAGATAGTTCTTGCGCGGCGACGAGGGCGAGCCTGTATACTGCTGGAGTGCACGCGATAGGAGTGAGACCGCTGCTCCGGCCTAAGCGGCCAGAAGTGCTTCCTGATGCCGTGATGGGAACGCGCCTTTGCCGATACGGATGGCACAAGAGCTGAAGCAAGTGGTATACCGGCGTTGTTTCCGCCATGTTCTCCGCTCTTTGCCGAATAGAACGACTTATATCACTTGTCACGGCGTGACGACGTTCGGCCAACGGCGGTTCCGGTGGCGCGAGGGAACGAGAGGCCCTGCGTATACAGGCGCACTATCCCTCACCAGTACACGGGAGCCCAAGCCCAGAGTCCACTAAAGTTTGCTTAAGAGATTTAATGGTGGAGATGTGGTTTATGGTAAATGAAAAAAAATAATAATTACGATAAGTAAGCCCGAGAATGTTGATTCCACTGTCAATCTGCATCAAATCGACAGATTTAACACATGACAACTTTTCTATAATCGCAATGGAACATTCGCATCACTTATGCTAAAACACTGCGTTAGATCTCATGTAAAGCTTTAATTCTTGTTGTACTTCCTCTATAATAATTAATTAATAATAATGTAATAGTAGTAGCAGTAGGGGTAGTAGTAGCTGTAGTAGAAGTAGTAATTTTTATCGTTATCTTCGTTTTTACAAGCACGTGGAAATGATCAGTGGTTGTTGCTCAGCAAAAACGATAGGCAAGAGTTGACATGGAAGAAGTAGAAGAAACGAAACGGACGCAAGTTTGAAATGGAGACACTGGAGCACCTAAATCAATAAATGGCTATGATTACTTTGCTGTTTCTTGATCGGCTGCTATGGCACCACGGCTTCTTTTAGCGATGACTGGCAGAAAAGTAACGCAGTTCTGGGAGTGCAACGCTTTAGCGTTACAAATGTTTATGCTACCTCAATTTTCAACAGATGGAACACGGAATTAAAGGGCGGCAGCACAGGTTGTAGAAGTCAAGTAAATATAACGCTCAACGAGCGTGCCAACGACCGCTTACTCCTACCGTTAAGAGTATCAGATGCGTTTTATGAACTCGAAAAGCGAATTCGCCGTCACATGTTGGAAACAATGAAAACTCGGAAAGCGCCGGTGCGACATGGTCAGCAACATTAGCCACACCCGTATTAAGTACCTAATCATGCTGTGGATTCCCCAGGCTGTGAGACGGCTAAAAAAACATCTTCTTCTTTCTGGGGTTTTACGTGCCAAAACCAGTTCTGATTATAAGGCACGCCGTGGTGGAGGGCTCCGGATTAATTTTGACCACCTGGGGTTCTTTAACGTGCACTACAACGCAAGCAGACGGGTGTTTGCGCATTTCGCCTCCATGTAAATGCGGCCGCCGCAGACACCACGAGAAACAATTGCTTGACTTGTTTGCCCAGCGTAAAATACCGGTAGTTTTCGCTGACTGATTTTAACGACCCGAATCTGAACAGGGGGCAATGGGGGATGCCGTAGTCAAGAGTACGGAATAATCTTGACACACGAAAATACTAAATATGAACGTGACTGCCAGTTGGCAGCTGATAATTTTCTCCAAACATTTTCAGGAAGGGCGCCCGATGTGATCAATCAGCTGGACCAGGGCAGGCAAAGTAAAATAAGAGAAAACAGAAGAAAGTCAACAACCTATTATTGAGGCGGTTCTTTTTGTGGACGACAAGGCCTGGCTCTCCGTGGCCATAGGGACAGTGTGTCACCTTTACTTGGGAGTGTGGAGAGTTGCGTGCATGCGCTACTCTCGATAGAGGAGAGACACGACTGGCGGCACAGCAAACGAGGATTTAATACGTACAGAGACGGTGAACACACGCGACACACAACACTAAAGCCGAAAGTCAAAACTAAAATGCTTACTCAACAGAAAGTGCAAAACTAACTAAATGCAACACTACTGGAAGATAACCTATCTCTGTCTCGGAGCCTAACTCCGTCTTAGAGTCTCTGCGTCAGTCTTAGCGCTGCCTCGTCAAAGTCTGGCCACCTTGGCCCCGGCCTAACTGCGTCGTGAACAAAACGGATCGTCTCTTACGGATCGTCTCGACGTTCTAGTCGCACACGTGTCGGGCTCGTCGGAAGCGTTGAGAGTGCCGTAGGTGCCGACGCCTCGCGTTGTCTCTTTATCGGCGGTGAGCTCGTCGGCTCGTCGGCGATGGCGTTCGGCGTTGCTTAGGCCCACCTGCCTAGGCCTAACCTCGGGATGCGTCGCAACTTCTTCAGGAGTGCCGACGTGTCATCCCGAGGAGATTAGAACGTGCCGGTCTGCCACAGAAGGGGGATCCTCTCTGGGGTGCCTGGTCCTGCCGTGAGAAGCTGCAGCCCGTCCAGGAGCCTCGCCCGAACTTGCCGAGGTCGACGGCCACACCTTGGACGGCCAGCGTCGCGGACTCAACCAGACCCCCAAGTCTCCCGTCGCCAGAACATAGCTGGAGATGCGACCTTCCTGACCCGGTGCCACGTTGAAACTCCACGGACAGCGCCGTTCATCTCTCGACTACGCCTCGGTTCGTGCGCCTCGCGCGCTCGCGCCGTTCCGAACACCAGGCATCGCGTGCTCCTCCTCTTTTTCGCGCCACAGGCGGCTTCTTACATGTGACACAGTGGTCCTATGGATTTAAGCAAATCCCCCCTGAAAATATTGGTATTTTCAGAGCGCTTCTTCATCTTCGAGCTGATTGTGGAGATACATATCTGAAGAACCATTTGGATGTTGCCCCAGTAATACGTCGCATTTAAGCCCGGATGTACAAAACCAAATTATAGAAATTTGTGGTGAAATTATCAAAAAGAAAGCGTAGATGCAAAAGTAAATGGTGCAGGCTGCTCCTCCATATTTGCTGACGAAACAACGGATATTGCCGGTATCCAACAGTTTACTGTTTGTGCAAGTTACCTAAACAAGGATCTCTCATTGCGACTGCAGGTTCTATGTAAATGTGTAGAAACGGCTTCAGATTCTAGTCACCCTTCCAGTGACCACTTCAAGCGCAGATAGTATATATGTAACATGAGATTACTAAAAAACTACTTGCGCTCTACAATGTCTGAGGAACACATGGTTAGGCAGGCGCTTATATACGTCCAGAGAGACGTCGGCATGAACGTGTCCGAAGTCATTGACCACTTCACTAAACTTCGCCGCCGAGTGAAGTTTGTCCTTTAAATAGCGGAGCGGCAAAAATCAATGCAAGTAAAAGTTCTGTTCCTTCAGGTTCATAAACTCGTAATTATGAAAACGTATGACTGTTCATTAGCTAAAACCGCAGAAATTTTCGCCGTTTATTCAAACAGTTAGCATCATGATCAAAATTATCGTGTGAAAACGAAAGTTACGAGGACATCAATAACCAATTTTTACCGACCTTGTTTATTGAAAGCACGGCGCTCGCGGCGTTTCCCAACAAACACACTCGGATATTGGGTAATTTAACTTGCCGCATCATCTGTGGCTTTCGTTTGGTCTTTTTCCCTTTTAGCTACCCGCTTTTAGTTCTTTTCTGAACCGAAGCAATACCCTTCCTTAATTTTGGGTGCAGAAAATTTGTCGCCGCTCTGCAGGCAGTTAAATTACACATTTTAGTACTGATTTCTGCATTATTCCTCTATTATCTACCCATATGGTGCTGTCGCGACCACCGCATGGCCTAAGTACATATCACGAGTTACTTTCAGACATAGCGCAAAAAGGTACCCACAACACACACGAAGACACGACAGACGCGGACGAGCGCTACTACTAACCGTTTATTTCAGTCAACAAACCGTCCCATTTATAATGTGAACCACGTACACCAGTGTCACGCCCCTTTCCCATGCGAGGTGATAAAAAGAAATCTAAAAAAGTTAACAGTACTATCTGCATCAGGCAACAGAGTTCAAAGAGTTCGGCAACGTGCAAAAGAATTGACGCTTCGCTTATAGAAATATCTGAGTTCTTGTGGATGTAGAATGCTTCTAGAGCCACTCGAGCAGTGTAGTTTGTTGATTTGCCTAAGATAGTGGTCTCATAAAATCGTGCCTCGCAACCACACGTAATGATGTGGGCAACCAAATGTGCATACCTGTCCTCTCTTTTCTTAACTTTTAGCGCATGCTCCCTGAGCCGGTCGTTTATGCACCGTTCGGTTTGGCCGATGTACACCTTCCCGCACAACAAGGAGACAGAGTATACCACTGTTGTCGCACACCCCACGAAGCGGCTATCATGGCTGGTTTGGCAACCTCCTTTCCTGTCACCGCAAATTCGAGGGCAGAGCCTGGATTACTTATTAGGAGCCGTGAAGACCACAGGAATAAGATGTCTGTTCGCGACCTTCTTCAGGTTGTGCGAGACCTGATGCATATATGGCATGGCTACGGGTCTCGCCATCCATCGCTGGGTCTCAGCCCTTTCCCTTGCAGCTCTGTTCTTTACCCTCTGCAGGATAGACTCGGCCACCGCAACAACAAGCAACTCAGGGAATCCCGCTGCTAGTAGGCGACCATTCTGATTGTCAAAGCTATGCCGCATTGAATAATGCGGGCATGACTTACGGAGCGCAGCATCCAGACATTGTAATGCGATGCCCCTTTTTACTACTTTAGAGTGGACAGAGTCAAAAGGCAGGAGACACTTCTTAAACCGTGGGAGGTACTCTCAGCAAACCTGGCCTACACTAAATTTTAGCCTGAGATCCAGGAATTGTAACCCCTCAGTTCCAAGCAATTCATGAGTGAAACTCAAACCCTGCCCAGCTTGAATAAAAACATCTAAAATACTCCAAGTGGCAGTGAAACCGTCCTCTTTGTTTAAAACAAATAAAAAGTCATCGACGTACCGAAACACTTTGAATACCTTCCCTCCATTAAAAGTCAAATCAAGCGCACTGTCAATATCAGCTAAAAATATGTCGCATAGAATCGAAGCCACGCAAGACCCAATACACACTGCTCTACGTTGCAGAAAAGGCTGCTCGCTAAAAACAATCAATGTTACACCAAGATAAAATTCTAAAAGCGTTAAATTATGAACCGACAAGCAAGCGGAGTTTTCGAAATCGCATTCGCCACTCTGTTCAATGCACTTCCTAACAGCAACTAAAAGCTTATCTTGAGGTACTGAATAAAACAAGTCCTCAACGTCGACAGACAAGCCATAATCTATACTCTCGTTGTGTTTCACATATTCAGTGACTTCTTCAGATTTCCTCACGCGGAAAGGATCAACAACCGTGAGTCACTTAAGGCTGTTCAGTAAAAACTGAGCAACATTCTTTTGCCAAGCCCCCCCCCCCCCCCCTTTCGCTAACAATGGTTCTGATAGGGACATCTACCTTATGCGTTTTTGTAGAAAAGAAAACCTTCAGACTGTTCCCTTTACTATTTCTAATAGCACTAGCACGAGCATTCAATTCCAAGTCCTTAAAAAATTTGATGAACTTAGTCTTAACCCTCACTGCACTTTTCTAAACAGCCACAAAGTTCTTGTCCACTGCCGCTTGGGCTTTTTCATTGAACATGCCTTTCGGCATCACAACAAATCCACCTTCCTTGTCAGCTTCTAGGAGAACCAAACTGTCCTGCCAAACTGAAAGTAACTATGTTAGACCAGCTAGCCCAACAGGCGGTCCTTCCGGAACATATCATGATTTCTGCGATCATAGTTTTGTTCTTGCCTGGATCGTCTGTCTTTCTATGCGTAGAGCTACTATGTGTGACTGCACAACATGTCTATTTGTCTTGTTTGACGCATTACATACAGTGACGTTTGCTTAAATACGTAGATTTATTGGAAATTTATACATATATTTAAACATCTTGTTGCGAGGCTTTGTGTATGCAAACAGTGCATTTTGTTTCCAGTGACACCTTTGTGCCCTTTATAAACTTGTATCTTCGCATTTGTATATTCCATTCTATTTCCTTATTTCTAATATACATCTTGCAGAACTCCTCCTTCTTACATGTACTCACTGTTGCAACTATATTATCAGTGTAATTACAATACACGACCGGTAACAACTGCTCATGCACAATCTATTTCAACGAAGGACAGCGTCATCGAGGTTTTTCCCTGGCCGTTGCATATGTACAGTCACGAGCAAAAGTTTGTGGACCAAAGGTATGGTATGATAAAACTTTATTACGGTCCCTCGGAACGCGCGTCAGCACGTAGCGGGCCGCTCCCACGTCGGTACAGAAAGGCCGAGCCTCTCTGCTGCCACGATTTTATTTTTTTTCCCTTCGCAGCCTGGGCATTCCGGCTGAAATCAAAAGCGCAAGCCTAGGTGTGCGTGTTGGATAAATACAACGTATTAAGCCAATTCGGGGCCGCGCAACTGCGCTTGAATATATTTAAATTTTTTGCTGATGCCATGGTCTCCAAACTTCTGCTCGCGACTCTACAAAAAAGTAAACAATGTTCGTGGATGACAAAGATTTATCAAAATATTTGTGCTCAACTTGTTCTTTTCATGGCCTTTACGTTTTTCACACCAGCTGTATGCACTGTTTTGCTGGTTTGGAACTGATATAGTTCTAAAGTTCGTGTGATATTTTCATTACTTATTAAATAGACAAAAAACGCGATAGCATTGATATCCGTTATTTCTTCCACAATTTTTGGGACATACGAATATATTCTTTTATGAAAAAATACATATTTTACTTGACAGTGGGTAGCATTCGGTAGTTTGTTTAAAGCCTATAATATACAATGACATTGGCAATGACAATGCAGTTATTATTGGTGTATTTGAATCCTCGACAAATTCTATGAGGAGGAGGCCGCGCTGCAACGTGAGCCTCCCCTCTCTGAACAAAATTTCTGGCTATGCCATTGTGCAGTGAAGGAGGTCTTTGAACACTGACCAGTTACAGATGATTTTCTGCATTTACACCCGTCGCATACCAAGAGCTTAGAAAAGGTGTTCGGCTGAAATGTACCAAATTTTCTTTACAAAACCACTAATTTACTTTGTCCACAGGAACCTCCCTGAGAAAACTGACGTCAATCCGAGCATTTGTTGACGTGATTTTACTCTTTGTGGCGTCGGCCATTTTCGTTACGGCGCGGTTTCACCAAGGTCACCGCCAATGGCACCGAAAATATAGCCATGCACCTAAGGCTTTCGCCTTCGAAAAACGGAAATTCCGTGGCAGTGAACATAACTCAGCCAGGCACCTGCACGCAAATGCGCAAATGAACTCGCAAACTGAGGCCAACCGAGATTAAGGGAATCAATCATGCGACTGCATATCCTGAAACATGCGCTCATCACCACCATTTAGCAAGCTTACATTATTATTTTAGAATAAGCTTTCGAGAAATGAAACGAAAAAATGGCATTTTTGCTTTTTACATTCGATCGGACAAAAAGTTGGACGAGGAAAAGATGGACAGAAAAGGGGGGGAGGGGCGGAAGCCGCTCTTTTAAGGTTCTGCATCTGCTTTCTCGAAGCAGGACTGAGCCTCTGAATGCTCTGAACGCCTATCAATAGCAGCAAAACTGCTGATTCACAGTAGACTAGCTGGCCGCTCGTCTCATACGCGCGGCGGTTATCAGATCAGCCATTCCTGATTCGCGCTCGTCCGTGCTCGACGGTGTCAGCGGTCCCTTTCTTTTCCTTTTTTTTTATTGTTAAAACGTGTGTTCTGTTGTCGTCCAGTACACTTCGTGCGTCATCGCGCGAATTTCGAATCTTAAAGGTCCGTACGCCACGTGGTGTAAAAGCTGTGAACTAAAGGCGATGTCCGGAATTGCTGGGGATGCGGTTTCCTATCATAATCTTCTTTAGATTTAGCTACTGTGCGTTTAAATACAGCAGCGTAAAATTTGTAATCAGCTCAATTTTGGGGGGACTGGTTACAAAGTAGTTTCTTCCAAGCTGCTTTTCTTCGTCTGTAGACTCGTGTACAGTGTGGATTCCACCAAGGACTATGAGAGGCTCTCTTGGCAGACTCAACAATAAATTCAGCTTCTTTGTATGATCTTTTGATTACAGCACAAATTTTCATAGGTTTTGTTTCTTCGCGCTCTTCAGAATGGTGAGCCAAATGTGCTTTTAAACCATTTCTAAATCTATTGTAGTTTACGAATACTCGGATCTGAGAGCACGATGGTATTAACGGGCAAGCAATTTCAAATATTATTGGACAGTGATCACTGTTGGTGGCGCAGTCCAAGGCTGCCCAAGATGAACTAGTGAGAGATGAACTTATGAAACTTAAATCTAAGGCTGACCGCGACCGATTGCAAATAAGTGTAGGAATTCTAGTGTTGAGACAAGTCATATGGTTATCTATTGACCAATCCCACAAACGTTTGCCACATTGATCTGTTCGAAAACCCCAACACGTGTGATGGGAGTTGAAATCTCCCACACGTATTTTATCCTTGCACCATGACGACACCGCGGAATCCAAACATCGAGTGTCTTGCACACCCGCAGGAAAGTATACATTTACTAAAAATAATGGTAGGCAGCCCGGTAAGGTTAGATCTATGGTAAAAATTTCACTTTCAGGGGACATATGTTTATATGAAATCTTCACCTTAAGACTAACTCTATTAATAATGAAGAATGCTAAGCCTCCGCCTTTCGAAGGACGGTCCAATCGGAAAGATCGGAAGTTATTTATATGAAAAGATTGATGTGTTGAAAGCCATGTTTCTTGCAGTGCAATAATATCCCGGGAGAATTTCGATGCCAAATACAATAAATATGTTACGGCAGCGTGAATGGATCGGCAATTCAAATGAAGAATTTTGAGGGATCCTATGGTTGCGAAAGGATTGACTCAGTAACTGCTTTGCTTAAAATGCTGTCTTTCAAAAAATCGTTCTTTGTAAGGTTTTCTTTGAGGTATTTTTTCGTCTTTGAGTGAATAAGTGAAGTGGCTGTTTTCGACAAAGGGGATCTAGATCGCTTTAGCGATCGGGGGTTCATGTCCATTTCATCTGAGCTTTCTGCATCCTCATTGATGCCTTCACTGTGGTTCTTGTTTACATCAACAGATGGACCAGCAATTTGATCATCTTGGGACGTGAGTTTAGGAGCTACCTCTTCATTTGATGGTCGTGGACACTCAGCAGTTTGCGAAGTTATGCTAATAGGCGCTGTTGTGCCGAATATCTGTGCCATCTGGTTAGTTAGGATTTGTGACAAGGACTCACAAAGGTTTCCAGCTAGGCGCTCATACTGTGCCGAACTGTGTCGAACAAAACTTCTTCCTCTCCAGATCATTCCAGCGGGAGTGCGTGTCAGCATTGCGAAACGGCCAAGAGCCTCTACTCAGGCAACTCAACGTCGCTGTCATCGGTGGAATTTGTCTGCCGAGCCCTACCTGCTTTTCAAGCGGCTGTCAACTGGCGATGTTCGTCTGAAACCGCATTCAGTTAAAGCAGCTCAAGCTCACCGTCATTGAGAACCCAACGTCGATTACTCCCGTCGGCACAGCGCCGACCTGTTTCCCGATTGCCTCGTGATTGCATCGGAGGCACATCACAGGTGCAGTCCTCGATGGTGTGACATTGTGGGTAGCGCGCTGCGAACAGTTCGGCCATTCCGATTCACCGCAATAATGTCACGGAATTTCCTCGTCTAGTGACTTATAGAAAACGACTGCTTAAAAGCGTACATCTTGAGTGCTGTGTGCGGACTTGGCAGCAGCAGTCTCGGCGATCGCACATTTTTTAGGGGCGAAGCTCCTTAGGGTGTGGGTCGTTCCCTCCTCTGTAGTAGTAGTAGTAGTAGTAGTAGTAGTAGTAGTAGTAGTAGTAGTAGTAGTAGTAGTAGTAGTAGTATGTAGCCACCTCTAGTTTATGAATTGCTCAATAGATGGCGTTGTGTGTCCGTAGCCACCTGTTATCAGAGGTTATCATGTAAACAGAGGTTATCTGATTGGTGGATAAAATCAAGGCAGGGGTGAAATTTCACCCACTACAAAGTACAAAATATGTTAATAGTCATAGCTAGGTGGCGTATGCCACCGCCCGGTTTAAAGGGTTCAGTCTCATCCATCCATCCATCCATCCATCCATCCACCTGTAGTTTTATGAAGTATTCACTAGATGGCGTTCCGGTTCCGCTTCCACTTCCGGTTTCACTTCCGGTTCCACTTTGCGCGCGTTCGGTGCGAACGCGAGCAAAACGCCGACGGCGTCGACAACAGTTCTGCGCGTTGCTGGTGCTGCTGCATGTCCAAGTTTATACAGCTGATAAAACTACCTTGAGTCGACCCCATGGCTGCTTCGCATACTACTCAGGGTTCCCCTACGGGAAGATGGTGTAATTTTCTATCTCGTTCCCGACGCGCGCTCTCTTTATCTCTCGTCCGTAGCTGTGGTTTACCCGAATGATCCCCCGGTGCTTCGCCCACTCATCATCATTCACTTCGTGGATATGCTGTGATTTTTTTTCTAAGCGCCTTCGTGTACTTTCACAGGAAGCGGACAGCACATATCGGCGTGTGGCGTGATCCCGGCGCCTGCTGGACACGACGACTGTCATTCCACCGCGTGCTTCACCGGTGATATCAAGCTCAGCATAGATCCCTGGCTGAGAACTTAAAAGCCCATAAAGAAGCCATCGTAGCCTCACTTGGCAGCAACAGTCACGGCGATCGCACATTTTTTCTAAGCGCCTTGGTGTACTTTCACAGGTTGGTGAAAATTTTCCTACTAGTGGT
This sequence comes from Dermacentor silvarum, assembly GCF_013339745.2. Lineage (NCBI taxonomy): Eukaryota > Metazoa > Arthropoda > Arachnida > Ixodida > Ixodidae > Dermacentor > Dermacentor silvarum. Next base: position 168,336,155 of record NC_051160.1, read on the forward strand.
AATCCTTTCACATTTGCCGTGACTGCTGCTGCACATCTGTCACCTGTACTTGTTTTAGTTGTTCTATTGTTGTTATAGCGTTTCCTCAAACCGCATTATTGTCCTACTTTCTCAGTGGCACTGTGGAAGGAGCTTCTTAAACTTTTTGAGGAACCGAAACGAGAACTTAAACAAGAGCGCCGTGAACTACGCGAAAGTCTCGAAAGAGACGTAAGAAAGGGCCTACGCGAGATAAGGAACAGCTTAGTCTTCATAAATGAGAGCTGTGAAGAGATCAAAACTTCTGTCAGCCACGTTGAATTGGAGAACAGGGAGTTCAGAACATCCGTGGAAAAACTGGAGAAGGAGCGAGACGCTTTAAGGGTGGAAGTGAAAGAACACGAAGTGAGACTTCTGCAAAACGAACAACATATGCGCTGTTGCAACGTGGAAGTGAAGGTTGTGCCGATGAAGCAGAATGAGGATGTCATGGAGACTATAAATAAGATAGCTAAATCCATTACGATGCGACTCGCAAGCGATGACATGGAGGTTTGTCATCGCATTCCTCGATGTACGGGAAATACAGATGCCCCGAATATAGTGATGCAGTTTGCCCGTAGATCAATCCGTCACTCCTTTCTTGACAAAGCTCGACAGCAAAGGATAACGTCAGATGACATTCAACTTGAATCGAAGACCCCATTCTTCATCAAGGAGAATTTGAGTCTTTCAATGAAAAAACTACTCGGAGCAGCAAATGAAAAAAAAAAAGAATGCAAGTGGAAATACGCATGGACTCGGAATGGCAAAATATTTGTGCGCAAAACAGACATCTCAGCGGTCATTCTGATCACTGACCTTGACGATTTGCACAAAATTCTTGTCTCTGCAGGCATCTGAACTAAGTGTTTGGTATGGGTTATGAACCACATGAGATTTGGCATCCAAAAAAATGCTTTGCCTTTTTTCCATTTAAACATTAGATTCCTAACAAACAAAGAAGGTGAATTAGGAACTCAACTCCACACTTTCGGAGTGTCAATTATAGCAATAATGTTGACTGAAACATGGAATACACCGGCTTCGAACGTGTTTCACCGTCCTGGCTATCAAAGCTACTTTGAAAACCACAAAGATAAAAGAGGAAGAGACGTTGCGCTCAATCATTTGTTCTAATTCGCCCCCAGTGTTGCTGAAAATACATATATATATGTTTGCAACCTGAAAACGACAAAAGACCCATTTCATCTTTGCACTGTCTATCCACACATGTGAGTTGTGCGTTTCTGAGTCTGCTGCACGTGGCCTCTGAGATGAAAAGCGTAGCGTAGATACTGCAGCCGCCACGGGGTGCCGCCATGAGCCGTCTCGTCACCAAAGCGTTAACACTGTGGGCATTGTTCCCTTGTGCTCCCTTGCGACCCATTGCCGTCTCCCTTGTGTAGCTTTCAGTGGGCTAGTAGAAATGAAAGGAGAAAGCCGCTTATCAGTCTCATAACTACTGTCGGGAACCGAGGGGTCGCTGCGGAGCGCCAGAACAAGAGGACCAGCTCAGCAGGCTTTCAGAACGGACTAGCGCGTGCCGTGCTTGCGCCGCTGGCACGCGCCGCCCAACTTTATTTTATTGCGATAGCAATTATATGGACACTTGCACCGGATTTCTGCCGTCGGCGTCGCCGTCGTCGTCGCCGTGGTCGTCGTCGCCGTCGCCGTCGCCGTGAGGTTCCCTATAGATAAAATCTTCGCCGCGCGCCGTATGCCCGACAGGAAGCGTGCGGGGACGCGCGCTATCACGGAGAGCGAACGCACTCAATCTCCCACGCGCAAGCAAGGAAGCGGAAAGCCAGCGCCGGAGGGAGCAGGGGGGGGGGGGGGGGGCACTTCTCTGCCAACAACCGCGCTCGTCGCTCGTCCGCAGTCTCTTATCTCTCCCACGCGCAAGCAAGGAAGCGGGAAGCCAGCGCCGGAGGAAGCGGGGGGGGGGGGGGGGGGGGCGCACTTCTCTGCCAACAACCGCGCTCGTCGCTCGCTCGCACCGTCTCTTATCTCCACACGGCTCTGACCTTTAAGCGCCGTGCATTCGCAGTTCAGTTTCCGTTGAAGCGATAGACCGCACGTACCTTCGCCCGCTGCGGCGTATGCTTGCTGCCAGCGTTTTGACAGTCGTTGTCTGCTGTCATTCAGTGTGATCTCTTCGTGTTTGTGCGCGCTCACACCACGCTTGTTCATTCAGTTCGTAATAGTCGGGCCACATTTTCCAACGCACGCTACACACGCAATGCTGCCCGGATCGGCAGTGCAGCGCTACAGGTGTGTCCCTTCGCACGCGCTGCCCACGGGAAGCGCTTCTCATCAACACCACCGTTTCACACGCGCCTTCTCGTGGTCATCGAGTCTCTCTTCATGTCGGTCTACTTACGCCGCAGCACACCTGCTTACTTAATCAGCTCATGTTTACTACAATTCATAGTGCTACCAAAGCCGCTCACCTTACTTCGTATGACATTGCTGTGTTGCTATCGCATTCATTGCTTCGCCCTTAGGGCGAAACTGTGACATTTTTTTCTCGTCATTCGCATCCGGCCCCAAGGCGCCGGCCGAGAGCGCCAACCTTAGCGTCCCCGCTTAGCAGCGTCGGTGGCCGCTACAGGGCCCCCCTCCCTGACGGGACGGCGAAATGTACTCTCGACGAGACAGAAATGAGGCTGTTTTAGTCCAAGCAGATCGACGGGTGCGCCAGCGATATCCTTGGGAGGCGTCTCGACGTAGGCCGGTTTGAGGCGGTCCAGCGAAACGAATTCTTCGCGACCATTCAATAGGATGGTGGCGGACTTATGCGTCTTATGGAGAACACGGTACGGTCTATCGTAGGATGGTGTAAGAGGCGCCTTTACAGCGTCTCGTCTGAGAAACACGTGGGACGAAGACGCAAGGTCCGGGTGCACAAAGATGCTGTGGTCCGATGACCGAGGCGGTACCGGGCGCTGTTGCTGAATGCAGTCCTGTAGGCGTTGGAGGTACTGTAGCGGCTGAGGCGAGGAGGCCGAAGGAACGAACAAGTCTCCAGGAAGCCGCAGGGGTGCGCCGTAGACGAGTTCGGCCGCTGAACAGCCAAGGTCGCGACGAAGGACGGCACGTAGGTCGAGAAGCACCATAGGAAGGTGGTCGACCCAGTGCTCTCGATCCAGGCGCGCAGTGAGGGCAGCGCCTTGAGCTGGCGAAGGAGCCACTCAACCATGACGTTGGCACAGGGATGATATACAGTGCTTAGTGCCAAGCAGGTGGTTGAGCGAAGTGAAGAGTGTACGTACAGTCAAATTGCCGGCCGCGATCAGTTGTCACAATGCTGGGGCAGCCGAAGCGGGAAACCCATGCTGAAACGAAGGCTTTGGCGACCGTTTCCGCAGTGATGTTCGGAATGGGCACGGCTTCGGACCAACGGGTGAAGCGGTCAATCATTGTGAGAATGTAGCGACAGTCGCGCGAGTGAGGAAGTGGTCCAACCAAATCATGATGGATGTGGTCAAAACGGCAGTCAGGTGGCAAGAATGACTGCGTGGGAGTCTTCGTGTGGCGGGTCACTTTGGCGGTCTGGCATGCGAGGCACACGCGGGCCCACTGGCGAACATCGGTGTTAATGCTTGGCCAGACATACCGCTGTGTAACGAGGCGCTGCGTGGCTCGGATGCTGAGTGGCAGATGTCATGAAGTGTTTGGAACACCGCACGACGGAAGGCAGCCAGAATGAAGGGGCGAGGTGCAGCCGCTGACATGTAGCACCAGAGGAAGCCAGGCACAAACGGGTGAGTGCCTGGCTCCCAAGCACTCACCCAAAGAGAATTTGAGGAGCGATTGAGAGAAATGGCAGAAAAGCGGTGGGCAAGGAGAGTTTTCAGTTATTTGTACATGAGGAATGTTGATACAAAATGGAGGAAGCTGACCAGAAAACTGACAATCAAATATTTGGACTGCAGTAGGGGTGCAAACCAGGAAACAGCGGTTAAGAAAAAGGTTAAGGAAACAGAGAGGGGTCTGTGGAAAACAGGGATGCAGACGAAATCAGCACTGGGAACATACCGAACTTTCAAGCAAGAAATTGCCAAAGAAAATATCTACGATAATTCTAGGGGAAGCTCTTTGTTGTTTGAAGCCAGGACGGGAGTATTGCGGACTAAGATGTAACGAGTCAAGTACCAAGGTATAGACACGTTGTGCTGTGCGTGTGGAGAAGAAGAGGAGACGGCTGAACACCTCATACTTTTCTGTAAAGGGCTTAACCCTACAGTGCAAGGCAACGGGGCTGATTTTTTCAAAGCATTGGGGTTTAGGGACAGTGAAGGCAAAATAGACTTTAAACGGGTAGAAATAACCAAACAGAGGTTATCTGATTGGTGGATAAAATCAAGGCAGGGGTGAAATTTCACCCACCACAAAGTACAAAATATGTTAATAGTCATGGCTAGGTGGCGTATGCCACCGCCCGGTTTAAAGGGTTCAGCCTCATCCATCCATCCATCCATCCATGCAGCAGCGCGGCAGCTTATCGTGGATGTCATGGCTAGGTGGCGTATGCCACCGCCCGATTTAAAGGGTTCAGCCTCATCCATCCATCCATCCATCCATCCATCCATCCATGAGGTGAGGGAAAACAGTGAGACAGTCGTGGTGGACGGACGTGTTTTTCCGGGGCTCCGTGGCGGCGACAAAAACATAAGTTTTTTGTGCACGTTTTGAGCTTGCTTCTGTTGTTAGACTTGGTGTTGTTATTTTTTAGCCTTTAAATAGTAGGTTGGAAGCGGCAGGGCTAACAGATATTGTTTTTCTTTTTTTCCCTTCTTCATGTGTATCGGGTGTAATTAGTTTTTTAGCACAGTCAGAACGTCTTTTTCTGACACGTGTTTTAACATATGCGTCCGCGTGGTCAAGGATATTAGCCATTAGCGTGCGTGTATTTGTATCGAGAACATTGCTTTTGTAGGACAGTCAGAGCGTGGCCACGTGTCCGAACACGTGCGAACATGTGTCATGAATTAAGTTTGCTCGACATTTTGTGCACATACTTTGTGACAATTGCGGATAAATTAATTCTGGCATTTTAAGGTTTTAGGTTCTTTGCGTATCGGCCTTTGCGTATCGGCCTTTTCTGAACGTGCTTCGGAAGGTTCGGTGATAGCGTTTGAGAAAGCCAAGTGCAACATATGGCAAAAAGGGCACTTCTAAGCGAGCGATCAGAGACTGCGGTCAACCTCGGCCCCTGCATCTAACTTGACTATTCTTCATACACAGTGGGCGCTGGTGTTCTGCGCATGTTTTCTGCTGTTTGGTGGTTCTGAGCACGGATTTTGCTGACTGACGGTCCCGGAGCACGTGCCTGATACCGACTGCTTTTTGGCTACTACGCACCTGTAGTGACACTGGGTTCCACATTGTGGCGCTGTGATCAACAGGTCCTGGCCATATAAAACTCACCTGCCAAGCAGCAGCGACCACTTCAAAGCGAGCGATCAGAGACTGCGGTCAACCTCGGCCCCTGCATCTAACTTGACTATTCTTCATACACAGGAGAAGAAATTCTGCCTTTTTACTTTTTTCTGCTCACCGTAGATCTCTGATCGCTCTTGCTGTTATGGATCGCACTGTCGCTTCATCAAGTAAGGAGTTTGAGGATTTTAAAGCTGTTTTCAATGCGAAACTTTGTGACATCCCACGAAAAACACAAGCAGCTATTTGATGTCTAAAAGTTGTCTTGAACGGATAATTCAAAAGTCTAATAGCTGTCCTGGTCAAGACAACATCTAGCCGTGGACGTCTACACCCACTGAACACAAGACGTTTTGTAGCCGTCTTGGACCAGCCAAAATGAACTAGGACGTCTACAACTATTCAAGATGGCTACAAGACGTCTTTATATGTACGTCTTGAAGATGTCTCGCGAGGGACGGCTTGAAGGTGTCTTGTTAAGCTGTTTTAAGCTATCATCTTGCTAAGACGGCTACAAAACGATTTGTAAAAACGTCTCGAAGATATCTGTGCGGATCCTTATCCAGGTATGTGTATACAATATGCATTTCAGTTCTTTCCGCTGCTTTATACGGTTGTTATATATTTAGCACCCATACTGGCCACGCAGTCTGTACTTAAAAACATGTACATGCACTGCCTTTCCTTTGGTTTGTCATATTAGCATCCTGTAAGGTGTACAATTCCATTGGCTGCGCTGTACGTCCGGTCGTAGCGTCTATACGTATTTCACGAAGAAAAAAACATGAAGCAAACGTAAAAAATGTGCTAGATTGAAGGCAGCATACATGCAAGACCTAAGGCCTTTAACCACGTTAATTGAGGAAACTGAAAAAGTGAAAAATAAATTCAAGGGTTGTACGTGCCTAAAATATGAAGCAGACCGTAGGTGGAGACTCCGGATTAATTCTGACCACCTGGGTTCTTTAAGATGCACATCAATCTAAGTACACGATCGTTGTTGCGTTTCGATCCTGTCGTACCCGCGATCTCTAGCTGAGCAGCGCGATGCTATAGCCACTTACCTACCGTGGCGGGTAACAGAAAAACGTGTGCCTACGCTGAGCAGCGGCGCAAATTTAGTGTGAGCGTTAATTTCAGATAGATGAACAGGTGAGTCCGATGATATATTTTTGTGGCAGAAGATCGACCTGCACAAAACCTGTGCGGTTTTCTGCAGGCTGCCACAATGGGCGTTTTTCGCACGATGCTAGTTCAACCTCCCCGCCAGCGCGTTATTTGACAGTTTTTAGCTCCTACGGCAATCTGCACATTGAGCTGCATCAAAATTCCGCTGTCAGCTGTTCAATCCAGTAGTAAAAAAAAACTATAGTATCGCAACTTCATCAATTTCTTATTACACTTTTCACCATCGTGTACTCCGAAGTTGTGAGACTGAATCGTTCATTTCATCGCTCTTTCAAATTAAATACCTATATACGCTCAAAAGCTATAGCTAAAACTGGCGCTATAAATAATGATGTGCACGTTGGGGGGAGAGCAGCATATCATGGCATTTCGTCTAGACGTGTTCGTTTTGCCCAATTATTTGCAACCACGTACCGCACGGCGATTTTAGAAGTGCACCACATATTGTAGTAAGCTTTGCCCGAAATTTTAATACTGCAACGTTTATTTGCGACATATTTGAAATGTTTTGAATGACCTTGCTTTGTATGTTTACTTGGAATATTTTTCACAATAGAAGCGCGCACTTAACAAACTCGTAACACTGCACCAAAACCGATATTGCAGTCACCAGGACTGCGCACGGTTGGCCAGCAGCTCAGTGCAGCCATATACAGCCGATGCATGGCGGGGGGGGGGGGGGGGGGGGGGGTATTATGCCAGCGTCTACCTAGATTGGAGCGCTTAAGGCGGGCAAATTTGCTTTCGAAGTAAGTTTGTAGTCCACGTGCACTTCTCACAACGTTTACAAGGGCTTTGCCCAACATAAAACACCTTCGATAATTCGCGGTATCTTTCAGAGCCGCGTATACTGAATCTACTCTGTCTGCTTTGGACGTGTTCTTAGGTGCGCATTACAAAATTGCGATATCGTTTAGTATTGCTATGTCGCAGAGTTTTAAACTTGACACTTTCCAATTTTCGAGACTCTTTCGAAAGACAGCGCCGACATTAAATCAACATCTGCTTCCAGCCCATACTTGATTTTACATTTTATTTTAAATGCAAAAAACGTCATCGAAATCGGTGTAGCGATTCCTGAGAATGTCGATTTCACCATTCCTAACTATCCGGAGCTAACGCTGCAAGCATTGCGCATTTCAGTGCGCGCGCTCTACACGAGCGCGTTTCCGGAGTTTCCTTTCTCCATGCTAACGAAAGGCTAACGGCGCCGTGACTGGCAGACATGGAAGGAGGATGAGATTGGAATTTTCTACCTCCCCCCATGCCCGACGGCCCTGGCTGCATAGCGCCGTTGCCTCTTCACAACCACTCTCTCTCGACGCCTCCAACCTCACTTTGCCGTTCTCTCTCACACCTGAACGTCGCCCCCGAGGGCTCCGATGTCGCTGCGCATGCGTGAGCTGAGAGAAGGTGAGAAAGGAGAACAACTCTCCTTTGCCGGATGTGACGTCACATTATTGTTTGTTTTTTGCTTTTTGAACTAGCTACTCTCGAACTCAGACACTATGGTTCGCGCCTCGTTCGCGCGCGCATTGTGAGCATTCAAGTTTCGTTTTTTGCACTTGCTTAGTAGCTGAAATTGCGGACATTGCAGGGTTGGGCTTGATGACATTTGTTGCTCAGCTGCCGCGACACATTTGGAGCAAAGGTGAGTGTCGTGCGATTGCCCGTTCTCTAGCTGACACTTGTAAAAACAACCGGTTGCGTATTTGAGCTGTGGCCGATGTGATCTCGAAATTCGAAGGAGCACGAAACGGTTGTCGCAGGTCTCGTAGTGATCGCAGGATAATTTATTCGTTCGTGCCTTCAACAAGTACTATCACAGTTCCTACGCGTTACCCCGATGTAAAACGAACGGCGGAAGCGTTCACGCGCCGGAAAATGCATGCACTCAACTAGCTCTATCGGTGAATGCCGTCCTTTGGTATATATCTCGTGCGTAGGTCTTTGTTTCTCCATCTCTATGGGATGACTACGCTATGCGCCTCTTATTTACCCATGCAATTCAATTACCTTGCTCACTGCTTGCGCTGACCGCGGTAGGTGCGTCAGAGGCTTTCATTTGTTGCAGTGAGATAAAGAAAGCGTATTTCTTTCAATTACAGCTTCTTAGCAACTCTTTTGAGAGCCGTGGAGTTAAATCGCGCAATGTGTACGTTGTGAGCAAGCTGTTAACCAAACCCGCTTTACTGCTGCTGTCGCTTTTACGGGCACCTTCAAAATTAAACATATATGAGTGTATGAATTCAGCTCACCTTTCTATACACATCCGTTGCTTTCGTTGTTCGTAGATCATGTGCGTACCTTTGCAACCGTAATCGACATTGTAAAAACAGCAGGAAGGCAGATGACACAAATACTGTGTCCGCCTTAATTGTTGTCTGTGCTGTTTTTATAATGTAAACAACTCCACACACTTGCTGTTTACACCAAAACAATCTTAATATTTTTTTTTTTTTCTTGTAGGAGGATTTGCTTCTAACTGCGGCAGTGACGTTGTGTATTGTCCTCAGGAACGCTTGCGGTGTGCACATTTGTCTAATTTGTTTCACTGTGCTGCTGCTGTCTTTACAGCTTCTGCTTATTTCCTTTGGCCGCACCTTATATTTGTTGTCTTTGTCAACATCTGACCTGTTTCTGCCTTGTTGAAAGCAAGTGGCCACAAGTACTGCTTAGTTTGCTCAGTCTAAACCTGGTATGTATATCTATTTGCTAAGGGCATGCTTCTGCTCCTTTAAAGGTTGCTTTAACTAATAGTGGTTTGAGTCATTGTGTATGACACCAGATAATTATTGTTCTAAATGGTGGCAAAGCTTGTCCGTGCACAGATTTAAAGTATGGAGATGCTAAACATTAAAATGTTCCAAGTTGCCACAAAGTATTACACGCATTTAAATTTGCAGTCGCAAAAGACGTACTAAAAGTATAATCCACAAAATTTGCTTCGAGGTGTCTTGAGACAATGAATTGTAGAGAAAGAATTCTATTGTGAGTTGCCAATGCTTGTCGTGAGCTCTAGCCCATTTTTCTATGCAGCCACTGTTGCTTCGTTGTCTGTGCTTGTTACTAACAAGAAATTGAGCTCCGTGGTTCCCCTGATTTTTGTAGCTCATAAAATGCAAATGTCTCGACATTGGCAGCCTTAGTGCCTCAAGGTAGAACACGAGTGTTCATTGGCCAGTTGCCTGCTTTTAAGATAATGTTGTATTTAATGTCAGGGGTTTAAAGGATACTTCACATCTGCCATCATGGCTGTTTGTTCTGCTGTCTAGCACTTCCAGGACAAAGTTTGGTACACATGTGAAACTATCCAAGAAAATGGACATTGGGACAACTGCTGACGTAGCTCACTTGGTAGAGCATCGCAAGCGCAAAGCAGAAAATGTTGGTTAAACTCCAACCGGCAGCAAGTTGTCTCTTAATGCAAAGCATTATCATGATCTATTTTCGAATTTCTTAGTACACCTGCCCAGGTAGCTTCATTAATAATTAGTAATGCTCCTGATGGTGGGTATTGAACACGAGTCCCTAGTGCAGCAGCCCAATTATTTGCCCATTAGGCTACAGATGCATGCATAGCTCGCCAGATTAACCGCACTGGTTCTCTCGTAGCAGCTAATGCTTTCAGGTGTTATGTGACACTCGCAGAGTTTGGGATTCACCCGTTTCAGCTCATATGCAACATATAAAGCAGGTGTTGTGTTTGCTTTGGTGACGCGTTGTGCGTGCAATTGTTTTTGGTTTCTCTATTTTGGTGTATTGTGCTTTGTATTCGATATGGTGCTGGGCATTACCTCAATCACAGCTTCGATGCTGTGCCCAAAGAAAAAAACATTTGTAAGCAGGTGCTCGAGTGACTTGAAGCTCACTCTCCCTCATTCTCTCTTGCAGGTAGTGCATCCAGTTTAGCACCGTGCACATGTGTACGGACGCGTGCACGGACATAACGCTGCTGCCCATCGCGAGTCGTAAGCGAAAAAAAAAAGGCCGACTGAAAAAAAACAAGAAGAAATATAATAAGCTGCACGATCAACAGATTTTTGAAGAGACCGTTTCAACAGAGATATCTGAAGCAGATCGTTATTGGACATGAAGAAATGTGCAGTGGATAACAGCAAAACATGTGGTAACCGACTGACTGACGGTAGTAAGGCTCACAGCCTAAGTTTTTCACTATTTACACCGATAATGTAGCACGTATTTACGCAATTACATCACCTGCTATGCGCAGCAGCTGCACTCAATTGAAGCCGCCAACGCAGCGATGCACCATTTGCTATTTCAGGATCACGAAAAACAATGTATTCACCGAAGTACAGCGGCGGTTGACCTGTCGGCAAGCTGTTAATTCACATATGGCGAAAGCAAATGTCGCGGAGTCCAAGCCCACGAAACTGCGCTCACAAGAATATCGCGCACGCTTGGGCCTTTCCGACATGCACAATAGCGCACGCAGAGCGTGGTGCAGCCGACACCCGACATTCGTGACTGATCTACGTTCAAGAGTAGCTATTTCAAAAAGCAAACAAAAAAAAAGAAACAATGTGACGTTGCATCCGGCAAAGGAGAGTTGTTCTCCTTTCTCACCTTCTCTCAACTCAGGCATGCGCAGCGACCACGGAGCCCTCGGGGGCGACGTTCAGGTTATACGAACGTCCGTGAAAGCATTGCTTTCGAGCAAACCTTTTCAAATTAAGTTTTCGCTCATGTCCACGAGATAGCAAATTTCAGTGTTACATTAGCCGCTATATTTTCCAATTTCATGTGACCTAGCTACCTCAGGTTGCATTTACGCGCCGAGGCTTTTAACAAAAATAGTTGTCAGCTGAAAATCAAAGCGGTGGTGCCACTATTTGGATGTTGTGATATTTGTGAAATTGATTATATTTTTCCCCTAGTCATGCTAAACTACTTACCGGTCACATGCTTGGACTTCTGAAGGAGCACTTGAAAGGTTTTCCTTCCAACCCAGTATTGTAACTGACGCCTGTCATAGGTATGAGAGTGGTATTTGCCCTGCAGCACTGCCATGAGTTCAAGATCCAGATGTGTCTCATGTAATAACTGTGCTCGCCGACTGTCTCTATCCGTATGTCACTAGAAAGTACAAAGGATACATTTCTGAATTGTTGCAACATTTATTTTTCGTTAAATGCTCAAAATATTTTTTTTTCTTTTCCTGATCAATAAGGACTTGCACAGATTGCAGATTTGCATAGTTTGAAAAAAGTATTGCATAGTGGGCCTGTAGGTTTTTTTAAATTTATTGTTACCCTTCAGACTGGCCAAATATGTTGACAGCAACAGCGAATACCTCCTTGCTGTATTTGCATTTCCTTGGAATGTCTGTTCCGTGTTCTTCATAACAGTACATGGTGCCATTTAGTTTTCTACCGTGTCGAATTGTGCACTGACACTTTCAAGTGAGCAAGTGTAGGTTTGTATTGCAACGGAAATAACAACATGAGTGCTTCTTCAATTGTCTTCCATCACCGCCTTGCTAGTGCCTGCTTCAATGTGCAAGAATGGCTTGTAACAATATTGTTAAGTGTTTCATGTGAGGATATGGAATACAATAATTTTCTCTTTTTCTCTGAACATATTCAGCCGGAAAAACATGTTGACAGCTATGCCTTTTTCATGTTGGCCATAGCATTTTGTAGATAATGGTGTGACAGCTTGGGAAGTGTCTGAAGAGTATTGTTAGTTGGTGCATAATCATATTGTTGCTACTGGGAGGATCACAGGCACTTTTTTTTTCATACTATTAACATGTTTCCATTTTTCCATTTTTCATACTATTAACATGTTTCCATTAACATGTTTCCATAAGTAGACCTGGTCACTTTTTTAGTTTGTCATTTACTTTTGTTACACATCAGTATTATATACTATCAATTAAGTTGGGATATGAAGCCATTTGATGTTGCATTCATGGAGAATCCTGGCCAATCCCTCGTCATGGGTGTGCCATATTTCATAGGCAACACTCATTATATAGTCTCTCTTCTTGTGGTAAGAGTGTATCCCAAAGCCTGTTTTGGATGCTTGCAGAGCAGTTGAGATTTAGACATCAATGCCAGCTCACAAAGCACCTCATACGGTAATCAGCCAGCCGCCTCCGCAGATGGGGAATTCTGCAGTTTGCAATCGTACTGTTTCGGTTGTCCTTGGCAGAGATTTCAATTGTACACAGTGGGAATATATTGTAGGACCATATAAAAATAATGCGATGACAATGGCCATGTGGCTTAAATTATAGTAGATTACGACCAGCATTAGCTCAAGCGCTGCTAAAGGTGTGTGGTATGTAAAAATTAATAAAGTGCTGGTTTTAAATTAAAGTGCAGCCTAGCAGGTTTCGAGAAGTTTTACTCTGGCAGAATGACAAAATGAAATTATTTGAAATCAGTGATGCCACGCTGATGAGGCTTGGGCATGAATATCCTCTAGCCAAATTCACAAGGATCTTGAATGAATTCTTCACTAGGCTCAACAGTTTTGTTGTTTCCCTATATTGTTTCTATAGGAACAGTGCACAACAAAAATCTTGCGGCTTCCTGTTGTCTTAACACCCTATAATTGCCTTATATCCATGGTTCTCAGCCATGGATGTGTCGGTGACCCCTTGTGGATTGGTGGAAGTGATGGGGACCACTTGCAATGACGGGAGAGGGGGGGTATAAACTAACACAATATTAGGCGTGAAACAGGTGCCTTTTATTGCTACTTTGCAAAGAATGGTCAAACAAAAGTGCCACTTCAACTCAGTCTGGACAGCTTGTCAATACATGATGCAGTCACGCTTAAGCAGAGTCACATATCTGCAGCCACATTCAACCTGTTTCTGTATTTGCTTTTCAAGTATGCAAGCATGGAAAAAGCATGCTTGCATGCATATGATATAAAACTGCAACAAAAGCTTTACAGCCATCTTATGTAGAAGGGAAAACATTTCTGCAGTCCCCAACCAGAATGCCTCAAGACTTGCAGTGGCCACAAAAAAAAAAAAAAAAAGAAAAACTTGGTTGCTTTTTTTGTTAGTGGGGGTTTTGCGGATCCCCCATTTGAGAACCACTGCCTTAGATGTAGAGCCATTTGATGTTCATCAATTAATATTTACACAGGATTTAGATGACGCCTTTAAAGACAAGTGTCCCTTATGCTTCCACGTAAAGAAGCACTGACATAGGAGTTTTGTGCTTAATTTTTTATATTAATTTGGTTGCACATGCCAGCTTTTAAGATCACACCATGCCGTTGAAAAGCTGGGTGTGCTTTGAGCGATTCTTAACGAATGCCAAGACCTGTTTCACTAAATAAAATATTCTTTTGGCCCTTATCAAACATCTTAACTGAAATTAATTTAATTCTGGTGTTCTACAAGTCACAACTGTGGTTGCGGACTCCGGCTTAATTTTGATTGCCTGAGGTATTTTATAGTGCACCCAATCCACACATGCGTTCTTGTATTCCGCCCCTATCCGAATGAGAATTGTGCTGCTGAGGTCGCCACAGCCAGGATCGAACCCGCAACCTCAGCAGCTTCTCAGACATTTCTGTGCATTCAGCACAAAATGAGTCTGCTCTACAAACTTTTCTACTGGTACTTCTCAGGGAACATGGAGCATCACCCTCACCTTCCAAGTGGCTCCTCCCATCACACATCAAATGTGCACCAAGAAAGAAAGGCCAATGTTGTGGTGCAGAGAGGCCTTGACATGTTCGGCATTCAATAGCACAATAATGGCATGGCTTACTCACAAACTGGAGCATGCATCACTTGCTTCTGATCTACCATGCCATGATGTCGTGAAATCGTGGAGCCAAACTGCCTTTGGCATTTTTAAATGTTCGCATTAAGGATAATATATTTCTTGTGCACAGAAGCAATATAAAGTTTCAGTAGTGTAATTAACTGATTGACAGCTACACACGCATAAGAAAAAGATTGTGCCAGGACTACTTAAACTCTGCAATCTTTAAGTTAGCTTGGCCCATTCTTGCAATGTTACACATTTCAGATGAATGCAGGTCACTCATTACAGTTATGCCAGCTTTTGTACGTTTTAGACATGCAATGTTTGCCCCAGTTTTATACGGCGATCATAGATAGCCACACCACGTTGGTAGAATAATTCAGAAGTAAATTTTAGTAAAAGCACCATTTATGCCCGGGCTTAGACTATGCCAGTGTAATTTGTGATTCTCATCAGCAATACCAAATCAATAAACTTGAACGCGTTCAGAAATTGGCAGCAAGATTTATTTACTCTTCCTATCGACGAACGTAATCTCCAACAGCCCTGCTAACAAGGGCAGGACTGCAAACAGTGAATGTCTGGAGAAAAATAGCCTGCCTAAAGTTCCGTTATCAGTTGAACAGTAAATTTACCTAACTCACCTGCTCCCACCTAGAAGAATGTTCTTTACCCTATAACTCACGAGTTGATGTGTACAAATATTAATTTCTTGTTCACACTATAGCTATGTGGAATAACCTTGTTCCTGAAGTTTTCAATGGTGTTGATGGCTTGACTTTTTTTGAACGGAATTTGGACTTTTATTTTTTATAAGTTGTATTATTATAGTATTTTTTTTCTTGATTATAGTTTTTTCTTCTTATTATAGTATTTTTTTTTCTTATTATAGTATTGATGACAGATTTTATTCTATTGTATATGCACATCCCACCCTGCAACAGCCCTTTTGGGCTTACAGTATTCTAAATAATAAAGTAAAATGGGGTTGCTCCATGTTCAGGTCTACAAGCATGGCATTGTAAATGGGCGCCAGAAGCAGCAGCTTTTCAAGGTATTTTGCTGCACCATCCAATTATTGTGCCCCTCTCCACTCTCACTGGTGAACAAGGGGCTTTCAAGGTATGCTGTGCTGTTCCTAAAATGCCGCCCGAGGCGGCTGTCTGTTTTGCCTACAGGATGAAAAGTCCCTGGCCAGGAGTGCATCAAACATGCAGAAAAAGCTGTTGATTGTGCTACTGAAGTTCTAGAGATGAACTGTAGTTTTGCTCTCAGGTTGAAAAATACAGCAATGCTGTAGCAAGCAGTGTGGTGAAAGCTGTTGCAGGGCTCTTCCAAGGCATAGCCAGCACTGCATGCACATACTTTGCACGCACGAGGCTTTAGCAATAATACTTCTAGTAAATTGCATTTGTCCAGCTTCACTCTGTTTTTAATACTGGCAGGTTTTAAAATCCGTGAGAAAAGGTAGGCCTTTTTTCTTTTAATTGGCTTATGCACAAGAAAGTGTGTGTGCATGGAAGGGGGCTTCTTTATCAAGCCACATGATAAAGTGAAGCCTTGTGCATTTGTCTGCAGTCACTCACTGCGCTTTCAAACACGCAATCAGAACAGAGAGCACAGGAAAACACACAAGCAGTAGATTCAGCAATTTATTTCAAACAAATGCAGTTTTATTTTACAGAATGACCACATTCCCAAAAAGCAACCACATGCTATGCACATAATACAACCAACTTAGGTTAATTCAGCAGCTGTTAATGTGTACTACCTTTATATGTTCAAATGTTTCAAGTCTCAAAGCGTGCCCCTGCTTTGTAACTTGTCCTTTTAACTTAAATGCTAAATTTAGCACGATTACCACACTGATAGAAGAAAACTACATATTGTCACGGTATGATTCATCTAGAGGAGCATCGATGAAGAAGACGCTGATGATCTGGCGCATGCTCTCGACTATATGGTTGACGCTTGATCGCCTTGTAAATATACTGTAAATACGTTTTCCTGTTGTGTTTGCCTCCCCGTAACATCTTGGTGGAAGTGCTGGGGGTATAACGCAAGACGGAGCTTCGCAGCGGCCGCCAAGTCGCCACTCTAGTCATGTCCACCAGCGGTGAAACTGTGTCAGCGGCGGCCGCCATGCCAACAGTCGTCCTGGCTCCACCCCGTGACCCTGGGACCTTTTCCGGCACTGCTGGCGACGAGGTCGACAAATGGATTCGACTCTACGAATGCGTAAGCGCACATTACAGGTGGGACCCGACCATGATGTTGG
Source organism: Dermacentor silvarum (assembly GCF_013339745.2). NCBI lineage: Eukaryota > Metazoa > Arthropoda > Arachnida > Ixodida > Ixodidae > Dermacentor > Dermacentor silvarum. The sequence continues at coordinate 168,352,847 of NC_051160.1, forward strand.
CGAATGTCATATTTTATCTAAAGGGAACGGCGAAGGCCTGGTTCGATAACAACGAAGAGGAGCTCACAAGCTGGAGCGTATGTAAGACTAAACTTCGCAAGTTGTTTGGCCAACCTGCAGGCTGCCAGCGTGCTGCCAAGCAAGAACTTGCCTCGCGTGTGCTGACGCCTACTGAGTCGTACTTGACGTACATTCAGGATGTGCTGACCCTTTGCCGGAAGGTTGACGCCAAGATGACAGATGCCGATAAGGTTGCGCTGCGCACCTGCTGAAAGGGATCGCGGACGATGCGTTTAACCTGATCGTGTTTAAAAACTCTTCGACAGTCAACGAGATTATTACTGAATGCCGACGCTTCGAAGATGCTAAAAGCCGACGTATCGCCCACCAATTCGCCCGCCTTCCGAACACGGCAGCGACATCAACGTGTGAGGATGTTCATATGCCGACTCAGCCTTCAACATCGGAGACCATCACCCGAATTGTTCGACGCGAAATTGAAGCCGCATCGCCTCGCCCGCACATTTAATGCGAGGAGAGCCCTGTGATGCCCCACCTACGATATCCCTTATACAATTCGTTGTTCGTCAAGAACTGGCAAACGTGGGCCTTCAAACCATCTGCTCTGTGAACCACCCTGACAGTTACCCTTCGGCCACCTTTAACCCTCTCCAACGCCGTTACCCCACTCCAAATTATCGCGATCCAAATGCGTGGCGGACGCCTGACGACAAGTCAATTTGCTTTCGATGTGGACGTGTTGGACACATTTCACGATATTGCCAAAGTCCTTGGCCCTCGTCTTCTCGACCCAGCTCATCCAGCTTCCGCTATCCACCCCGAAGCCAGCACCAGGTACCAAGCCAACCTGACCAAGAAACATCTGCCGAGACCACTACTACCACCGCCCATTACAGCCGCTCGCCCTCCCCACGACGCCGACCTTCTCGGTCACCCCCACCACGCCGTTCCCCGTCCCCGTCTTACTCCCGGCGTTTTCCTTCGGGAAACTAACGGCTGCAGCTCCTGGAGGTGATGCTGCTATTCCGACCTGCTCTCCAATTCCTCTGTTGACGCTCCCTACCAATCAGAACTTGATTGACATTGAAGTGGATGGCCTACCTGTTACTGCTTTGATTGACACCGGCGCCCATATTTCTGTTATGAGTTCTCACCTCCGTCGGCAGTTGAAAAAAGTTATGACCCCTGCCCCATCACGTGTTGTCCAAGTGGCCGACGGTGGTACGTCTCCCGTAGCTGGCCTTTGTACCGCACATGTCAGTGTAGCCGGCCGTCAAACTTCTGTTTTGTTCACCGTCCTCGTCTGCTGTTCCAATGACGTCATCCTCGGTCTTGACTTTTTGTCCGCCCACTCCGCCCTCATCGATTGTTCCGCTGGTACTGTACAGCTTGACCTATCAAGTGTAATTGATCAACCCAGACCAATCAAGCGTCGGCTCTGTTCTGCTGAGCACGTCCGTTTGCCGCCGCAAGCCGTGACTTCTGTTGCTGTGACGCCCTCTCCACCAGTCCCCAACGGCGATTATGTGCTCGCTCCCATCACCGCCGTTCTGTTGACGCACAGTGTTGGTTTGCCTCACACTGTTATAACTATAAGGGACAATCTTACTTGTCTTCCTGTGTTCACAAGTGCTCCCACAAGGCATTTCACTCGCTATGCTGACGCCCTCCTACGATTACGTTATCTCGACCTTGTCTCCTCCGGATGCTGGTCGCTCGCACACCACCGATATCCCGTCTTCTTCGCCAGGTCTGTCTCCTCCCGACCTGAAGAAAATGATTGCTCCAGACCTTTCGCACCATCACGCTGACGATCTCCTTCGACTCCTCTTCTCTTATAGGGACGTCTTTGACCTTTGCGACCGTCCTCTGGGTCAAACCTGCGCTGTCAAACACCGCATAAACACTGGCGATGCCCATCCGATCCACCGACGGCCATACCGCGTCTCTCGAGCTGAGCGCCGCATCATTCAAAAGGAGGTCGACAAGATGCTTGCCAAAGATATAATCGAGCCGTCCTGCAGCCCTTGGGCTTCTCCTGTGGTTCTTGTTAAAAAGAAAGATGACAGTTGGCGATTTTGCGTGGACTACCGACATCTCAACAAAATCACCAAAAAAGACGTGTACCCGCTCCCACGCATAGACGACGCCCTGGATTGCCTTCACGGCGCCAAGTATTTTTCTTCAATCGACCTTCGGTCAGGGTACTGGCAGATCGCCGTTGATGACATGGACCGTGAGAAGACCGCTTTTGTTACCCCTGACGGCCTTTATCAGTTTAAAGTCATGCCTTTCGGCTTATGCAACGCCCCGGCCACCTTCGAACGCATGATCGACACCCACGGTTTTAAATGGTCCATTTGCCTGTGTTATCTTGATGACGTCATTGTATTTTCACCTAACTTTGAAACGCATCTCGACCGACTTTCTTCTATCCTTTCTGTTTTTCGCAAAGCCGGCCTGCAACTTAATTCATCTAAGTGCCACTTCGGACGTCAGCAACTTATCATGCTCGGTCATCTCGTCGACTCAACCGGTGTTCGCCCCGACCCTGACAAAGTTTGAGCTGTGCAGCAGTTCCCCGTTCCGACTTGCACAAAGGAAGTTCGTAGCTTTCTGGGACTGTGCTCCTACTTCCGTCATTTTGTGAAGAATTTCGCGGAAATTGCACGCCTTCTCACAAACTTACTGAAGAAAGGCGTCATGTTTTTTTGGGGTGCTGCACAGGCTGCCGCCTTCTCTACCCTCATCACGTCGCTCACTACACCACCAGTCCTGGCTCATTTCGACAGCTCCGCTCCAACAGAACTCCGCACCGATGCCAGCGGCTACGGAATCGGCGCTGTTTTAGTCCAGCATCAGAATGGGCATGCCCGTGTTGTCGCCTATGCTAGCTGTCTCCTTTCCTTAGCCGAACAGAACTACTCTATTACAGAACGGGAGTGTCTTGCTCTCATTTGGGCGGTGGGCAAATTCCGCCCCTATTTACATGGCCAGCATTTCACTGTCACTACCGATCACCACGCACTTTGCTGGCTTTCGTCGCTTAAGGATCCCAATGGGCGTCTTGGTCGCTGGGCACTCCGGCTCCAAGAATACACTTACTCTTTTTCTTATAAATCTGGCCGATTGCACCGGGATGCTGACTGTTTGTCCCGCAATCCCGTGGATCCGCCTGAAGCCTCCAATGACACGCCTGCATGTGTACTCTCTCTGCTTTAAGCCACATCCGTGATGAACAGCGCCGTGATCCCATTTTAAGTGAGCTTATTCAGAAGCTGGATTCCGCAGCGCCCGATCCTTCCCTTCGCCTCTTTGTGCTTAAAGATGACACGTTATATCGCTACAACGTCCACCCGGACGGACGCGAACTGTTGCTCGTCGTTCCTACACATCTGCGCTTGAGCGTTCTCGGCCAGCTACATGACGCCCCGACCGCTGGTCACCTTGGAGTTTCCCGGACCTACGATCGCGTTCGGCGTCGCTTCTTTTGACCCGGTCTTTACCGCTCCGTTCGTCGCTACGTAGCTGCTTGTGAACCCTGCCAACGCCGAAAGAAACCACCTAAGCCTCCTGCTGGCCTCCTTCAGCCCCTTGACGTCCCATCTGACCCCTTCTTCCGAGCTGGCCTTGACCTCCTCGGTTCTTTCCCGACCTCTACTTCTGGAAACAAATGGATTGCCGTTGCTACGGACCACTCCACCCGCTACGCAATTACACGCGCTCTCCCTACCAGTTGTGCTACGGACGTCTCTGATTTCCTGCTACACGATGTCATCTTACATCACGGAGCCCCTTGTCAACTCCTCACTGACCGTGGTCGTTACTTCCTCTCCAGAGTTATCGATGACCTGCTTCGCTCCTGCGCGACAAAACACAAATGTACGACGGCTTACCACCCGCAAACTAACGGCTCGACTGAGCGCTTCAACCGGACGCTTACTGACATGCTTTCTATGTATGTCTCATCTGACCATCAAGACTGGGATGTTGCGTTGCCCTTCGTTACATTCGCTTACAATTCCTCCTGTCATGATACAGCTGGTTTTTCACCCTTCTATCTTCTGTTTGGCCGTGACCCAACGTTACCTTTTGACACTATCATCCCCGATGCCGTCCATTTGCCAACTGAGTACGCTCGTGATGCCATTTCCCGAGCTGATGAGGCACGCCAAATTGCTCGCCGTCGCCTTACTACATCGCAAGGCCACCAGAAGCACCGCTACGACTCCCGTCATCGTGATGTTATCTATACTCCGGGTGCCCTTGTGCTTCTATGGACTCTCGACTCGGCGTGTTGGATTATCAGAAAAATTGCTTTCGCGGTACTCCGGACCCTACCGTGTCTTACGCCGTGTAACAGACGTCACGTATGAGATTGGCCCGCTCGAGTCTTCCTCGCCAACCGTTTCATCACCTACTGACGTTCACGTATCCCGCCTTAAACCTTACCACTCGCCTGGATCATAGCAAGCACCGTGACGGTGCTTGAGCAGCCAGGGGTCATGTCACGGTATGATTCATCTAGAGGAGCATCGATGAAGAAGACGCTGATGATCTGGCGCGCGCTCTCGGCTATATGGTTGACGCTTGATCGCCTTGTAAATATACTGTAAATACGTTTTTCTGTTGTGTTTGCCTCCCCGTAGCAATATTAAAATGGCAACTCCTTGTTGAACAGAAAAGTGTATACAGTAGACTTCCGTTAATCCAACTCCGGTTAATCTTTCGGTTAATTCGACTCTGACCAAAGATCTTGGCCAGCTCCCATGCAGTTCTACGGCCCTAAACATTTGTTATTTTGATCCTAAAATGGCATTCGCCAGATAATCCGAACTTGACCAAGCTACAGGCATGCACCTGACTCCAATAACGACCCCTTTTAGTGGCAGCGTCTGTTTCAAGATTTTCAAGCCATAACGGTAGCTCACAATGTCCGATTATGGTATTGACCTGGTTCTAAAGGGCACATTTTGTTTTCGAAGGAAATTAAGCCGGAAACTGCCTGCACTGTGCACTCGAGTGGGAAACTAAAACTGCATTTGCAGCATTCATACACTTTACTGCATAACAGCGGCTTTGTTGCAGCGAGGGCTGACTTTAGAAAATCAGCTTACATTCTCAAAAATAAGGTATGCGTTAGGTTTATACTTGGGTTTGAAGTTTTAAGTCATTTGCACTGCAGTTTTATAGTTTGGAAAAATAGAAAGTTGGCGCATGTTTGTCTCGGAGGCGTCTTAAAGTCAATTACATACTGCCATATGAATCAGCGGTGTTTTAACATTTTTTTTTAATGTTCAATTCGACCCACCGGATAATTGGATCAATTTCGTTGGTGCTGTCAGGGTAGAATTAACGGAAGTCAACTGTAGAAAGCCCATGCTGATGCACCAGGAAAGTAACCTATACTGCCTCACTGCATGTCGTCTTGCTTAGTCAGCAAAAAAGCATAGAAAAGTAAGCTATGCTGCCTCACTGCATGTAGTCTCGCTTAGTCGGCGAAAAAGCATGGAAAATGTGGCTCACACAATGTCCACAAATGTTCTGTTGCAGATTCAGTCATCCATCTTATCCAATCTTTACAGTGTAGCCATATCACCAATTGCTTAGCCTCCTATTTCCCAAAAAGTCATTGCAAAAAAAAGTGATATGATTCACGTTTTTTGCCATCCAAGCAGTGTTTATTGTCGTTTATTATTGCTTTCTGTAACCTAACCTGCATGTTAGCACTGAGCTATATGGCAAGCTTACTGAAAGCTAAAAAAGAATACTGGGCATTTACTTCTCCAAGTTATTTTTTTAGACATAAAAAGTTTGGTGCTTGATGGCGAGCCGCATTTGCGGAATGCTTGCAAAAACAGTAGCTTACATTGTCTTTCACTAGAATAGAGATATTAGCATCGCTGAGAAAGCCACTGCCTACTTGCCTGTGAGCAAGCTGTGGATCTGTTCATTGCAGATCCAGAAATAAAACAAAGAGGGCAGGCGAAAATGAACTATTCTGTATCATGTACATTTTCTCTCAATTTACATACTTACTTATGATGCCAGCTGCTAGAGTTTTAAAAGAACTTCGCAAAGAAACTTCATCAAGTATCTTCACGTGACCTGAACTTCCACGAACTCACCAGGAACCAGATAAAGAGCAGCAAGATTGGTCACAACTCGAATTTAACAATATTACTAAAGAGTCACGCGACACAGCATATATCTTGCATTGCATTACCACAAACATGGCTCCACACAATAGTTTTCTCTGAAAACATATGTGAATGCAGGGAACTGCAGTACGTTTACCATTGTAGTGAAGTTGATCAGCTCGATCACAGAGAAGAGAAAGGAATGACAAATTGTCCTCCAGCCTACCCCCTCCCAAAATGGCAATTCTTTCTGACCAGATCAATCTTATATGTATTTTCATTTAATATATATACAATGAGTATGGATATTGTATCAGAGAGTAGATAAGAGTTGGTCAGCAATGTCAAATGCACACAACCTGTGGCTTACAAAAGAAATGAAACTGGTCACTATTTAGTGACAGTTTTCTTTTGTGTGTAACAACTTGGCTCTTGACAAGTTTTTCATTCTATAAAGGTTTATACAGTGAAATATTTGGAGGCATTTGAGGTATCACCTGACCCAAGGGACTTCCAGTGGCAGCCTGTCTGGATCTCAAGATTCCGGACACCCACCAATATACAGCACATCTGACTGCAGCTGTGGGAAAACGAGGGATAAGGATTGATTGTGAGATTCATGGCAGTTCCGAAGTGTTTAACTTAGTACCTGCTATATACGAGGTCGAGACTATGCCACTAGACCACTGCTGTGCTGCAGTCGCCATAATATTAATTACTCATTGTGCAGCTGGGCTTGTTGGTAAAGATAGACAGAATGCCAACTCAAGTGACCACCGTGTGTGTCTGCTCATCCGTGTTCTCATGCTGTGGCTCAGCCTTGAATGCATGTGCTTGTCCGCTGAATTATCGTCCCATCTCCTTAACCAGTACTATTTGCAAATTACTCGAACATATAATACACACTCAAGTCATCAACTTCCTTGAAGACCATAACATTATTTTCAAGTATCAGCACGGTTTTCGCAAGGGCTACTCATGCGAAACTCAACTAGCTGGATTTATTAGTGACATACATGCATTGATAGACGCTGGGTTTCAAGTTGACGCAATATTTTTAGATTTTTCCAAGGCATTTGATCGTGTTCCACACCATAGGTTGTTACTTAAACTTTCACAGCTTAACATTCATCCTACCATAATTGCATGGATCACCGATTTTCTCTCATCTAGAATTCAATTTACATCAGTTAACAATTCTAACTCATCTTATGCTGATGTTACGTCTGGAGTTCCACAAGGCAGAACACTTGGACCTTTACTCTTTCTAATCTATATTAATGATTTACCCAGTTGCGTGTTATCCAAAATCAGACTATTTACAGATGATTGTGTACTTTATCGATGTGTAACAAGTAACACTGATAATCACTTACTACAAACTGACCTGGAGGCAATAAGTGCATGGTGTTTAATTGGTTAATGCCATTAAATATTTCCAAAACTAAACTCTTGTCTTTCACCAATAGGCCACGAATTCCAACAACCTACTCCCTTGATAACAACGCTGTGGAACTCGCCACAACTTACAAGTACCTTGGCATCAATCTTCAGTCAAACTTATCATGGAATAATCACATTAATCTTACCCTTGCCTCTTCTAACCGCACTCTCGGACTTATTAAACATAACTTAAAAGAAGCCCCAATGCATGTTAAAAACTAGCGTACACAACATTAATCCGTCCTAAACTAGAATACGCGTCTGCCATTTGGGATCCCGAACAAACTTATATCATCAGCAACATCGAAGCCTTGCAAAACCGTGCTGCGCGAATTCATTTTTCAGATTATTCACGTTACACCAGCGTCACCTCGTTAAAGAATAAAGCTGAGTTGGACACCTTAGCACTTCGCCGTAAAATTTCTCGCCTATCACTTTTCCATAAGCTTTATCATCATCCATCACTTCATGATGATTTCTTTCAGTCACCACCAGTTATCTTTACATGTCGTGACCATCCATACAAAGTCAAACGCATTAACTGCCAGTCATTCCATTATGCATATTCATTCTTACCGCGCACAATAACTGAGTGGAACGCCTTACCATCAGACATTGCCACGGAATCTGACTTGGCTAAGTTTCAAGATTTAATTCGCTCACGACTTGTCAACTAATCTTATTATTATTATCTTGGGACTTTTACAGTGTTTTCGATGTTTGTTGCTGTTTGCTTTTTATTGCAGTTGCCTTATGTTCTCCCAATATGTACTAATGTTTTCTCTGCAATAATTGTGACTTATCTTGTATATTACCTATGTTTCACTCTATTATTACTTTTGTTATATGCTCTTGTTTTTAATATGATGTATAATCTATCACCAGTGCCTGTGACCCCTCCCCCCCCATGTAATACCCTCATGAGGGCCTTTGGGGGTATTTGATTTTAAAAAATCTGTAGTTTCAACACTGGCTACTATATTTTGACGACTAATATACTTATGTTTTTTAACTTATAGCCAACTACATAATGTACCTCGTACTACATTCTGAACGTTGCTGCACTGTAGTGGGATTTCTGTGTAACGCACTGGCCTGTACCACCAAATGCCTGAAAAATGAAAAAAATAATTATGTAGATCCCACACACTGTGGGGATTTATGTTTAGGGTTCTGCCGAGCATTGCAGCATTGACCAACGTGTTTGTGTATGGCGAGTGATGTGTGACAAGCATTGCGAGGAGAGTACAAAGGCCCTTCGCTTTCGTACTCTCCTCGCAATGGTAGTATAATATAAAGGTTCTTTGCCTCTTCCTGCCTACACTGTGGTGGCTACTGTTTTGCCGAGTGGACAGCATGGCTTATGCGGTATGCACAAATGGTTATGTGCCCATTCTGGGCCCGTCTGCTGATTTGGGCATGGGTCACTGTGGCACAAGGAGTATAGAATCATATGCAGTATTAAGATGAATGTCATACTTTTCTGTGCATACACCTCTTGTCAACATTTTTCACTCAACGAGCACATACCACCTTCACCCTCAATGCAAAGGCTAGTACAATGTCGCACAGTAGTCCATGTTGTGGAAGCTGCTACAATGAAGGGACTGGGAAATGTGGGTGATTCGCAAAGCTGGAGCAGTCTAAAACACCTCGAAGTGCTGCCACAAAGGAAAGAATGGGAGAAACTGACATGCTCTCAATTTGACGAGCAACTTGTACATGCACACATGCTCCGACACATATCGTGCACCATAATGCATGGGCCACTACAGGCTTCATATAGCTAGCTACACATTGGCGAGCGCAAAGTATGTGCACAACAGCGCCTCATGGCTAAAGCGTTGGGCTGTTATGTTGGGAGACAGGTTGGACTCGCTGCCAGACATATTTTGTTTTCAATCGGAAAAGACTAACAGGAGCCGGGACATAAAATTGCCTACTGCAAAGTGCTTGGTATGAAGAAAGAATTCTTTGCGTTAAAAATGCTCAAATCCAGCACATGCAATATTTAGTAAGTACTTTTCACACACCTAAAATGCTTTGCGGTGGAGCACGGTGCAAGTGTGGTGGCTTTGCCACAAGGTTGACGTGCATAACAGTAAAGAGCAATGCAATAACAGCGGCTTTTTCACATAACCAAGGTTCATTGCGGTGCAGCACAGTGCAACAACCGCGGCTTCCACACAAAGCTAAGGTGCATAATGCTACAGCAAGATGGAGCAATGTTTTTCACAGATGCAATGTAGAGGCTGTTTGCGTGCACTTCAATGTTTTTATAATAACTAAAGTGGTTGTGAATCTTGCGACCATATGGCTAGGCGAAACGAAAAAGCGTCTGTCTGTCGCCTGTGTACAGATAACTATCATCATCAGCATTGGCTCAGCATCGTTGTCTCTTCCGAAGCTGGCTTGTTGGCACCCCGCGGGTTTCGCTCATGCCACTGCTCCCGCGTTCGTGTCTTCTTCCACAGCTGGCTCCGTTGCGGCTCATAATTCCAGCGTAGAATTTCACTTCTCTTGTGACGTCGTAATGGGGAGGCCGCATGAGCCATTGCTTAAGGAGGTATGAGCCATTCATTGTCTTACGTGACGGACAGATTTAATTTCAAAGAATCACAAGCAGCGGCAATGGCGGGCAAATGCTGCTAACCACACCGCCAAGCAAATGTGAGACATCGAACGCAGGCAACAACGGCGGACACACTTTCAGTGACGTCGTTCTCTCCGTCGCAGCCAAACATGTGTGTAACCTCATTAAGAAACACAGACGTAATTAACCCAGTCATAAACACTGCGGCCGCACGTTTCAGCTTTGCTGGTTAACCATCTGTATGGAGTGCTTGGGCGGTGATTTTTCCTTTTTTGTGTTTTTTTCTTCACTTTTCAGACTGCAGAATGCTTATTTCTACATTCATCATCATCATCATCAGCCTATATTTTATGTCCACTGCAGGACGAAGGCCTCTCCCTGCGATCTCCAATTACCCCTGTCTTGCGCTAGCGTATTCCAACTTGCGCCTGCAAATTTCCTAACTTCATCATCCCATCTGGTTTTCTGTCGACCTCGACTGCGCTTCCCTTCTCTTGGTATCCATTCTGTAACCCTAATGGTCCACTGGTATCCATCCTACGCATTACATGGACCTGCCCAGCTCCATTTCTTCCGCTTAATGTCAACTAGAATATCGGCTAGCCCGTTTGTTCTCTGATCCACACCGCTCTCTTCCTGTCTCTTAACGTTAGTCCTAAGATTTTTCGTTCCATCGCTCTTTGTGCGGTCCTTAACTTGTTCTCGAGCTTCTTTGTTAACCTCCAAGTTTCTGCCCCATATGTTAGCACCGGTAGAATGCAATGATTGTACACTTTTCTCTTCAACGACAGTGGTAAGCTCCCAGTCAGGATTTGGTAATGCCTGCCGTATGCACTCCAACCCAATTTATTCTTCTGTAAATTTCTTTCTCGTGATCAGGGTCCCCTGTGAGTAATTGACCTAGATAAATGTACTCCTTTACAGACTCTAGAGGCTGACTGGCGATCCTGAATTCTTGTTCCCTTGCCAGGCTATTGAACATTGTCTTTGTCTTCTGCATATTCATCTTCAACCCAATTCTTACGCTTTCTCGATTAAGGTCCTCAATCATTTGTTGTAATTCGTCTCCATTGTTGCTGAATAGGACAATGTCATCTGCAAACCGAAGGTTGCTGAGATATTCGCCGTTGATCCTTACTCCTAAGCCTTCCCAGTCTAAGAGCTTGAATACTTCTTCTAAGCATGCAGTGAATAGCATTGGAGAGATTGTGTCTCCTTGCCTGACCCCTTTCTTGATAGGTAACTTTCTACTTTTCTTGTGGAGAACCAAGGTAGCTGTGGAATCCTTGTAGATGTTTGCTAAGATATTCACGTATGCCTCCTGTACTCCTTGATTACGCAATGCCTCTATGACTGCTGGTATCTCTACTGAATCAAATGCCTTTTCATAATCTATGAAAGCCATGTAGAGAGGTTGATTGTACTCCGCAGATTTCTCGATTACCTGATTTATGACATGGATATGATCCATCGTAGAATATCCCTTCCTGAAGCCAGCCTGTTCTCTTGGTTGGCTGAAGTCAAGTGTTGCCCTGATTCTATTGGAAATTATCTTGGTGAATATTTTATACAATACTGAAAGCAAGCTAATGGGTCTATAATTCTTCAGTTCTTTAACGTCTCCCTTCTTATGGATAGTATAATGTTGGCGTTCTTCCAGCTCTCTGGTACACATGAAGTTGTGAGGCATTGCGTATAAAGGGCCGCAAGCTTTTTCAAGCATGATATCTCCTCCATCTTGATTAAATCTACTGTATTCCATCTTCTCCAGCAGCTTTTCCCTGGTCATGTCTTTCAAGGCCCTTCTAACTTCAGCGCTAGTTATAGAAGGAGCCTCTGTATCCGGTTCATCACTATTTGAATGAAAGTAGCTTGGCTGTTTTGGGCACTGTACAGGTCAGTATAGAATTCTTCCGCTGCTTTTACTATGTCATCGAAATTGCTGATGATATTACCATGCTTATATTCTCAGATGCATAATCTTTCCTTGTCCTTATTCCAAGCTTTCTTCTTACTTATTAATGCTGCGTCCATATATTTACGGCTTCATCATCTTTCCCACGTTATTAATTTCGTTAATCCCTTACTTTTTTACTTGTTTGATTAGTTCTTAACAGTTTCAGCGACTTCTATCTATCGCTTGAGTTGGACATTTTCATCTTCTGTCGGTTCTTTAGAGGCTTCCTTTTGTTCTTGGGTGAGGCCTCTTACCTACTGGTTGCCTTGGTGACCCTACATCCCACTCAATTGTGGCTTATGAGATCAACCTATGTTACGGTGTTCATTCTTACCTCTATGTTGTCTTTATCTTCCTTTTCTAAGCTGGCATATTGTTTGCAAGCACAGCCTGACTGGTCTGCTTTTTACCCTTACTGCCTCTCGGTTGGCCTTGTTTCTGTTGACTAATTTCATCTCTCTCTCTTCAAATTGAGAGAAATCCTAGACCTCACTAACCTATGGTCACTGCACTCTAACCTTACCTAACACTTCTAATCCTGCACTATGCTTGGATCGGCAGAGAGTATGAAATCTATTCATTCCTTTTTTCTCCATTAGGGCTTTTCCATGTCCACTCCTGTTGCTGCGCTTCCTGAAGAAGGTATTCATTATTCGGAGCGTATTCCTTTCTGCGAATTCTACTAACATCTCTCCTCTTGCATTCCTAGAATCGATGCCATAGTTGCCAATTGCTTGCTCGCCAAACTGCGTTTTCCCCACTTTTGCATTGAAGTCGCCCATGACTAAAGTATACTGAGTTTGAACCTTTCTCATTGCTAGTTCAACATCTTCATAAAAAGTTCTATTTCTTCATCATCGTGACTAGAGGTTGGGGCATAGGCTTGTATACCTTCATTTTGTACCTCCTATTCAGCTTTATTACGACGACTGCTACCCTCTCATTAATGCTGTAGAATTCATCAATGTTGCCCGCTATGTTGTTATGCACTGAAATCCTACCCCGGATTCTTCTTATCTGGAAGACCTCTGTAGCAGAGGACGTGGCCGTTAGTCAGCACTGTGTAAGCCTCGCAGTTCATTCTAACCTCACTAAGGCCAATAATATCCCAGGAAATGCCTGATAATTCTTCAAATAGTCCTGCTAAGCTAGCCTCACTCGATAGGGGGTACGTGTGTTGAACGTTGCCAGGTTCAGTTTCCATTGGCGGCCTGTCTTGACAGAGATTCTTAGCCCCTCTGCCGCGTAGCAGGTCTAACCGCGCCTGGTCAGGTGCTCCGCAGCCACTGGGAACTGAGGGCC